>NW_021145540.1:12724-34132 GCF_002837175.3 Physeter macrocephalus
CAGGGTCCAGGGGGTCAGGGTCCAAGGCGGGCAGGGTCCAGGGGGCAGGGTCCGGGGGGCAGGGTCCAGGGGGCAAGGTTGGGGGGACAGGCTTAAGCCCCCATGCAGGCAGGCCAGCAATCTGAAGGGAGTGAAATTCATGGGGGAGTTGTGATGGGCATTGCCCCCTCCTCTGTGGGGCCTGTCAGGTGGCATCTGCTGGGAAGATGGCTGAGCAGGGCTGGTGAGCTGGGCAGTGCATGTGTCCAGCTTAGAGGCTCAGGACGGGCCACTGCAGCAACACACGTTCCAGACAGCCAGCAGCGCCGTTTCCACCGTGATTGGTGCCGTGCCTAGCGCTCTCGCCAAAGCCTGGAAGCTTCTTTTTGATGGGCCTTCAATCTTTGTAACGTAAAATAGTTACGAATATCCAGCCAGTTGGATAGACGTTTTCGAAACTGCGTTAGACCATTTCTTTTGGTGCTTTCTGAGACAGAACGTATGGAAGTTAACAAAATATCTTAGAATGATTTTACTTTTTCCAAGTATTCAAATAGATTTTTCTGCATTGAGCATCTCTTTTGGCCCCTGTGCTATAATTTCATGAAATCCTTAGGACTTAACTTTGCCCCGTAATCCATGTGACCCCGAGGTTTCCATGATTCAGAACGTTTCTGATGCCACGTTTTAGCTTTCCGTCTCCTTTTTTATGTCCTCTGACATTTCTCCTTGATATCATTTTTTTCCTCCCTCTTATTGCCAATTTTAGCTGAATTTGTAGAAGTAAAATCGCTGACGTTTTTCTTTGCATTAGTCAGGATTCTTCAGGTCGCACGTGATGGAAACCCAATGCCAAGTGGCTTCAGTAAAAAAGGGCTCCCTGTGGTTGGGAAGCCGGGGAGGCTGGCTGTAACTCGCACCTCTGACCACATCCTCTGGGTTTCCTCTCTTTGGCTCCGGTCTGCTTGCAGGTTCAGCCCACGTTCGGAACATAGATGGCAGTGTTTAGGGAGGAGAGTGAATGGCTGGATGGAGAGGATGCAAGGATGCTTAGATGGTGAAGTAAACAGCTTTTACTCTATGCCTTTGTGATGTCTTGTTTTCTTATTGAAGTGTAGTTGATTTACAAGATTGTGTTAGTTTCAAGTGTACAGCAGAGTGACTCAGTTATGCATATATATCAATATCTATTTCTTTTCCAGATTATTTTCCACTATATCAATAGGTTATTACAAGATATTGAATACAGTTCCCTGTGCTGTACAGTAGGTCCTTGTTTGTTACCTATTTTATATATAGTAGCACGTATATGTTAATCCCAAACTCCTAATTTATCCCCCCCCCCGCTTTCCCTTTGGTAACCATAAGTTTGTTTTCTATGTCTTTGAGTCTGTTTCTGTTTTATATATAGATTCATTTGTACTACTTTTTTAGATTCCACCTATAAGCGATATCATATGATATTTGTCTTTCTCTGTCTGACTTACTTTACTTAGTATGATCATCTCTAGGTGCATCCACATTGCTGCAAATGACATGATTTCATTCTTTTTCATGGCTGAGTAATATTCCATCGTATGTATGTACCACGTCCTCTCTATCCATTCATCTGTCAGTGGGCACTGGGGTTGCTTCCGTGTCTTGCGTGCCTTTGTGGTATTTATCTCGCTCATCCATTGACCCGTGCTGCTGGTCTTTGGCTACATTCCTGATAAACCAGATGCGGGAACAGGGAGTTTTTTGGACTCTCAGGCACTTCCTATATATTATTCTCACTAATTTTGGCAACAGACTTAAAAGCCGGTTGTTCTCACACACATTGTGCCAGCGGGGAAACAGCCCCACTGCAGCTGAGCCTGGGGCATGGCTGCGGTCAGCTCTGGCCTCTGAGGCGGGGCACCCCGACTCGGCCCGCCTCTCGGCGATAGGCTCCCTGTGACAGCCCAGATCAATCGTGCCAGTCGTGTGTTATTTATACTTGGACACATGCTGCACCCTGCATTCATCTGGGCGGGTTAGATGCCACGCACGCCGGCGGTAATAACTATAAATAAGACGCAACTTGCCGACTAGGCATGGGTCCCCTTTTAGGTAGAAGTTCTGGCTAAATTAACCCCAGGATGAAACCAAGTCAGAGCTTGAGTCATCTTTGAAATAAATTTTAAAAAACCCAACTAAACACCCCCCCCCCCCACACACACACAGAGGCCACCTTCCCTCCATCCACGGCTAACAGCAATCTCGGGGTTTGGTGTCAAAATGGTGAAAATGCTAATTGCAGTCAAGTCTGTGTTAGAGACTCACCTGCGAGTGTCCGTTTATGTACCAGGGAAACTTTAGCCCCAAAGCATTAAAAATAAGTCTGCAAATTTATGTTCGGAGTGCAGCTGAGTCTGGGGAGGGTGGGCTGGGGTGGGCTGTCAGGGCCTTGCCCTCTTTTTCTAGGTCAGTAGCTGCTCCCTCAGTTTCCTGGGCGTGAGAAATGCACTTTGTGAGTCAGGAAGGATGCTTTTCACTTTTCGATTTTTCCACCTCGAATTAAACTTTTTCCCTCCTGAGAGCAGGCTGATGATTTATGATGCAGGTATCAGCGAGGGGCCAGGCTTCCCAAGGGTCTATAAATAGCATCTCCTCAGCCATAAATGGGAGGGAGGCTGGACATTTGGAGGGAGACGTGCTTTGCTTCCCTCCGGAGCCTGCAGCCTGGTGAGCCCGTGAGGCAGACGCTCTCTCCTCTTCGCCACCTTCCTTTCTCTCTGGGTAAGTTTCCTCCGCTTCTTTCCTTTTCTGATGTGAGGCTTTGGAGGAAGGAAGGATAGCGTGTAGAAGCTGGCTGCACTCAGATTTCCTAAGCAGAGGGTGTCAGGGTGAAGCCATGGGAACCAATGAACTCCACTCCATGCAGAAAAAGTCAGCCAGTAATTAGAGCCAAGGTCTGTGTTTCTTTGACTGGATTTGAATATTTTCTGTGTTGTTAGGAGGTTCTGAGCCCCTCCCCAGCCCTTGCACTTTAACCCTGGTTTTTGCAGCATCTCCTTTGGGTCCCTGAGTTGGTTGATGGATGTCTGCAATTTTCACGAGTCACAGAAATGAGAGCCTCTGTCAGGAGAGGGCAGGTTTGAAATGGTGTGAAATACAATTGGATATTTTCTTAAGAGAAACAGAAAGAAAGCAGGGCCATTCAGCTCAGACCTGGACTGTAGCATCTAGGGGAGGGGACAAAAACAGTACTTCTGGTCACTGTTTCTAAGTTCTCACCTCACAATGATGCTTTTCTCCTTTGTGCTTTTCTTTTTTTTTTTTTTTTTTGCGGTACGCGGGCCTCTCACTGCCGTGGCCTCTCCCGTTGCGGAGCACAGGCTCCGGACGCGCAGGCTCGGCGGCCACGGCTCACGGGCCCAGCCGCTCCGCGGCACGTGGGATCTTCCCGGTCCGGGGCGCGAACCCGCGTCCCCTGCATCGGCAGGCGGACTGTCAACCACTGCGCCCCCAGGGAAGCCCTCCTTTGTGCTTTTTGATGCATTATGATCCTGCAGGATTTTCAGGCTCGGTTCCCCTAAGAGAGCCTGAGCTTCCTCTGGTCATGCTCTTGAAACGCTGCCCCAGAGAAAGGCAGTGGAGTTGGATGCCTGCACCCAGAAGGCCCGGGAGGGGCAGTGAGGCAGGAACGTGGGGTCTCAGTGCTTGGAAATGCTTAGCTCTCCCCACCTCCTGGTCTCAAGGTCCTTCCTCACTGAGCAGAAGTAAAACAGGGGTCGAAGAGCACGCGCAGCAAAGACCATTTGGAGTAGCTGTTTACTAGACTGAGTCTGGGTTCTATGTGCAGCGAGTTTGCATGCAGCTAACTCTGAATTAGGGACCTTCGCCCATGTGCCTGTGCTTCAGGAAAACAAGGAGAACCTGTGGGTGAAGTTTATGGGATGAAATATTTGTGTAACCATCGATTTGTTTTTAATTCTCACAATTTATGAAAAATGTGGCCAGTCGCTGGGTTGACGGAAAGCTCCTGTCCAGGAAGCAGCGCATTATCTTGTTTCTCCATCTAATTTGATCCTGCTTAAGCGATGGGGCCGGATGGATCAGGCTCCCTGGAAGAACTCTGGAGCTTCAGGGAGAGAGGTAGCTGAGCAACCTGCTAAGACATTCAGTCCTGGGGCTGAGAGGCTCTTTGGGGGACACTGGGAAGCTGGCTGACAGACATTAGAGGTCAGGCCACGTTGGATGTGAGGATTTTAAGAGTTATGCTGTGCTCAGTTATATTTACTTTTGGAGCCGAGTAGTTTGGAAAAACCTTGGGGAAAGTAGCTCCTGCTGTGAATGGAACCCGTCTTGGGAAGTGAGGGCATAGTTCCTTGGGGCTGTGCACCAACTGTACCCTTTCTCTTTCTCTAGAAGAGCTTTAACTTGGTGTGTTCGTGGACTTCAACAACTTTAGCTGCACAAACAACAATTTCTTTTATTAAATGGAAGTAAATGTGTTTTCACTGAAACGTTTTCACAGATTAAAACCCTTCTTGGTGACATGAGAGATCGGTTCCAAGTAGTCCTCGCAGGAAGGGATCGGGACGGAGCCTGTCACGGACGCACAGCCCCCTGTGCTTGAGGACAGGCTCGCGTTTCATTTCAGTGTCATGATTCCCAAACGCGTCAGGAGCGATGGTGGGTGAGAAGCAGGCGGCTGCAGAGTCAGACGCAGGGACGGAAGTTTGGCTCCGTCACCGGGAGCCAGTGACCTGAGGGTTAGTTTCATCACCTGAAGCAGTTTCCTCGTAGGAAAGGTCGAGATTCGAACCAGGACAGAATAAGGTGATGCATCTCAAGTTGTGTAAATTCACTCACGATTGCTGGAAACACCAGAACCTGTGTGTCTGACCAAGGTCGACTCTGCTTCTTTGGTATTTGAGGGCGGTCAGTGGGCGGAGCGTGTTGCCTCCGGTGGTTTTAAACTTGGCCACAGATCCGGGCGCTGCTGGCGCTTGAAGGAATGTCCCTGCTTCCTCCTCTGGCCCCTCTGTTCTCAGCGAAACGAACTGAGACCCGAGAGCTGGGTGGGAGGCAGGGTCAGCGCTGGAATCCAGCCCCCGACGCCCCCTGCATGCGGGACTCACCCCCCAGAACTGCGCTGGGGGCCGCTGTCTTCGCTGTCTTTTGAGGCGTCAGCTGGGGGTCGTTTCCCTAAAGAGGAGAAAGTGGAGAGAGCTCTGTGCACACCGCCCGCCACGCCCTCCTCTCGGTGGGGTCCCCCTAGCACAGCTGGCCACGCCCCTCACGGCCCCAGGCTGAAGGGGCTCGGAGCCCATGCTGAGCCTGCAGGGAACTCGCTTCCACGAGGCGTCCTCACCCCTGTTTGCTGGCCCCCAGTGGGGACAGGGACACCCGGGCAGGTTCTGGAATTTTTTTTTTTTAATTTTATTTATTTATTTTTGGCTGCGTTGGGTCTTCCTTACTGCACGCGGGCTTTCTCTAGTTGCGGCAAGCAGGGGCTACTCTTTGTTGTGGTGCGTGGGCTTCTCACTGCGGTGGCTTCTCTTGTTGTGGAGCACGGGCTCTAGGCGTGTGGGCTCAGTAGTTGTGGCACACAGGCTCAGTAGTTGTGGCTCACGGGCTTAGTTGCCCCGCGGCATGTGGGATCTTCCCGGACCAGGGCTCGAACCCGTGTCCCCTGCATCGGCAGGCGGACTTTTAACCACTGTGCCACCAGGGAAGTCCCCAGGTTCTGGAATTTGAGGTCCACTGAGCAGAGCCCAGATGGGTGGCCTGGCGTGGGCTTGGGCTGTGTGGTGGCCCTTCCTGTGCACCTGGGCTGGGCTTGAGGCCCATAAAGTCAGTGAGCGTGGGCAGGGGGTCCCATGCACAGGAGGTGGGAGTTTGCTGCCTTCCCTGGAGCAGGCGTCCCTAAGATGTCTCTGTCCTTGAAGTGCAATGGCCCCCGGTCCAGGCTCGGCCGGCGCGGCGCAGGGCAGGTGCTCCAAGTGCGGGTGGGTCAGCTAGCAGAGAATCACGTGGGCTGAGCCCTGGGTACCGCCGCGGTCCCATGGTGTCTGGGGGTCGTACCTCCAGCAAGTCCACGGTCAGAGCGAGAGCACGGACCCACGTGCACTTGACTCCGGCCCTGCCGCCAATTGCCGCGAAGTGCCTGCTCCTGGCAGGAGGCGTGGGGACCCGCCGGCCGCACGAGCTGGCGTCACGTCAGCCCAGGACACGCCGGGTGCTGACTGCACTCGGAGCCCGCAGGTCGCTGGCTGTGAACAGAAGCAGGGTCCCACCAAGGGGGGGCTCTGAGGGTGCTAGCTGCCACACTCTAAACATGTCGAGATAGCTTATCCTCTCCGGTCACCTAGGCCATGTTTGGACTCTTTTCTCTGCCAAGAAACACAACCGGATCTGAAGGGTCACTCCGCACAGATGTAAGTAAATCTTGTGACGGGACAGGACCACTGGTGCAACAGCAGGTGCAGGGGCTGTTCTGGGTTTTCCGGCTGTAGCTGACTTTTCCTCCATGAGCGCAGGGGTGATGGGAGAAGGCGTCTAGGTGAAACTGGCTCCAAGTGGTGACCCGTGTGCCCCAACACATCAATCCAGTGACCTGTCCCCAGCACCGGAGTGTGTACCTTATGGGCGGAAGCTTTCCTTGAAGATTCACCCTGAGTAACTCATTGGGAAATCCCAGAGACGCAGTCGAGGATATTGTGCAAATATTAAAGTGATAAGTGCCTGTTTTCAGACACCCTGTCCTACCTGCAGAATTCAACTTAACCACAACAAACAACAATAGTGTGCTAGGGGCGGTTCCCAGTTTTGGTTGTGAAAAGCAACCTCCCTCCCAAGCACGGTGCCAGCGCCGTGCAGATTCAGTAGAACGTCCAAGATAGAGAAATGGTAGCTCAGCCCGAGGTCACTTCACAGTAGTGCTGGAGTGGGAAGTCGATCCTAGGCCTGTCAGGTGTCAAAACCTGTGCACTTGACCTCAGCGTTATGGTACCTCTTTCAAAACGGGGGTGGGATGGAGGCGGTATGTTTTTATTGGGTTCTTTTAGGTGCAACATTCTATTATATATTTATAGTCAAATGTATGCCAGCCACAAGACACACGCTGGACCCTCAATGGAGACGTGGTAGTTGGTTGACTAGCTGGTTTTTAGGAGGGAATTTTGAGATGAGTTAGTGTGGAAAAGAATAGAAGACCTCAGAAGAGAAGTCTGGTGGCCTCTGGATGGGCAGGCACTTTTTGTATGTTTTTAGGGAAATCACTTCTCCTCTCCGGCTGTCGGGTCCCCTGCTCCACTCGTCCTCCCCCATAGAATAGGGGTTTGGATAACCCCCAAGGATCTTTCCAAGCTCTATAATTCTGTGATTCTAGGAAATCACAGTCTAAAGGGAACGGATCCTGAGACATAGACCTGGAGCAAATTCTGTGCCTGTAAGGTTTTCTAACATTTGCTTAGAGGTGTACGCTGCCATGAGGGATGAGGGTGAGGGCCCGTCTCGGGACAGGACCTGGCGTCTTCTGCCCGTTTCCACCCCCGTGTCCCCTGGGGCTGTGCTGTGAGGCCTCCCAAGGATCCTTCTTTAAATTGGGGCAGATTTTTCCAATTTCAACACAGATGACAAAAATGGAGCTCGGGTCTGGAGGAGTTCTTGTGCCCCTTTATTTGGGAGGTTAATAATCACAGGGGTTTAGGGACCTTGTCTGCGTCCCTTTGTAGAGAGAGTCAAGCAGCCGGGTAAGTTGGCATTTTACTTATCTGGGTGAACACGTGCAGCAAACGGCCGTCTAATACCTGCGCTGCTTCACATCCCCACATCCTTGCTTCAGGGTGGGTCTCGAACACTTCTTGTCTGGGGAGAATTTAGCCAAAGAGCACTCACTTCCCCGCATCCCCCAGACTTTGGAGCTGGGCTTAGCCCCCAGGCCTGCCCCTCCCAACCAAGCAAGCCGACAAATAGCCAGTGAGATGGGATTTTAGGGGACTGGGTCTGGAAGGCTTCCTGGAGACCGTTCTGTTCTCAAACCCCCCTTCAGAGCAGGAGAGTCTTCACCTCCTGCGCGGATGCCAAAACCTCCATGCGGCTGCATGCTTTCTGGAGCGACGTTTCCTGTCTGCTTTTCCCGAGATCCTGAGCCCCCGTGTTTTCCTGCTTCCCACTTTGCCCTGGGATGTCCTCTGCCTGCCCCACCTCCACCCATCACCTCCCCAGTCCATTGGGCTCTTCTCAAATGTCACCTGCTTCAGGGCCTCTGGCTGCCGTGGCCCTGGGCCACGTGCTCCCCGTTACTTCCCAGCACATTTTGTGTCTCCTTTGCTCTTATCTCCTCCTCTCTTGTAGTCTAAGTGTTGTTTACTTCTCTGACCTGTGCTTTAATTATTTTTATCCTTATCGCTCACATTGCTTTTCACGTTGCCTTGAACAAACTAGGCAGTTTATAGACATTGGGTGAGTTTACAATTAAGTGAAATGTGTGGCTCAATCTTCTAATTTTTATGGAAGCAAACAAGAAATGAAGTCAGGTCCCAGGGAACTTAATAGGTGTCTAGATTATTTCCTCTTAGAGACTCTTTCTTATATTCTCTTCCCCCACAAGGGTTTTGTGTTAATTGGAGTTGATTTTCCTCTCTGGAACAACCTAAAAGGTTAGTGTGAATTGAAGGACCCTGATTACTTTAGAAATTCCAGGACCTCTGCTCTATTTGTTACTCTTTTTCCTAGGTGTCCACAAAGATGTCACTTGTTGCCGTGCCCTTCTACCAGAAGAGACACAAACACTTTGACCAGTCATACCGTAATATTCAAACAAAGTACCTTCTGGATGAATATGCAGCGAAAAAGTAAGTTGTAATTCACTGATGGGGCAGGCCGAGCCTTGATTACGAGCTTTGTCTGGCTTTCAAGGCAAGAAGCTTTATCCAGTCCCCTGAAGCCTGGAGATGAACTGGTTTAGCCGGGGAGGTAGGGAGGGCCGTGCTCCCCAATGCCCGTGTCCAGAGCCAGACGGGGAACGTGGCTGACCCGGCTGCACAGCTAACTTTGTGTGGGGCACTGCATGGCATCGTGGCAGGTCCTGGCAGATCCTAGTAGATCCTGGCAGGTCCTGGAAGATCCTGGTAGATCCTAGGAGATCCTGGCAGGTCCTGGCAGATCTTGGGAGAACCTGGCAGATCCTGGTAGATCCTAGGAGATCCTGGCAGATCTTGGGAGATCCTGGGAGACCCTAGAAGATCTGGCAGATTTTGGCAGGTTCTGGCAGATCCTGGGAGATCCTGGGAGACCCTAGAAGATCTGGCAGATTTTGGCAGGTTCTGGCAGATCCTGGGAGATCCTGGGAGACCCTAGAAGATCTGGCAGATTTGGCAGGTCCTGGCAGATCCTGGGAGATCCCGGCAAATCCTGTAGATCCCGGCAGGTCCTGGTAGACTGGCTCTTAGCCCCTGGTTTAGCTCATGAGTCATGGACCTTTAGTAATTGCTCCTTGACTTCACTCTTCTTCACATGCCTTCCAGAGCTAGAATCTAAAAGGTCACCAAAAAGCGAGGGCAATGAGAAGGAAACCCATGGGAAAGAATGTCGATGGGACAGAAGTTAATGGGGGCCAAGTGAAGATCGGATGGAAGCCCATCTCAATGATAATTTTGCTACGTTAATAATAATGTAGCAAAAGGTAGATTTTTTTGTTCACTGCCTGATAGGCTGGTGTCAAGCCGCAGCCTCATCTGTGAGATTCTGAGGTTCTGCGTCTGCAGGGGCCAGCGGCACATGCCCTGGCCGCCCGCGTTTCTGCGGTGTTAATTTAGGAGGTGGACACCGGGCACGGGCTCCGGCCTCAGGTCCCCGTCCCCAGCCCCTATATTTAGAACCACCTGTGGTCCTTGTGGTTAGCTGCCACCCTGGTAACAAACAAAGCCAAACATTCTCTGCCCCTCCCAGCAGCCTCAGGGAGCTTCAGATCCCTTAAGATATATATATATATATATATATATATATATATATATATATATGTGTGTATATATAATCATGGCCTCAGGCCAAAAGGGCCTGGAAGGCACTGGCTGGCCTGAGGGAGGGGCAGGGGTGGTGGGCAGCTGAGTCTGGGGGCGCCCCTGTGGGGGATGGGCCCGTGCAGACGGGCTGGAGGCCACACTTAAGGATGTGTGTGTGTGTGTGTGTGTGTGTAAGCGCATACACACAGGTGTGCCTGCAGGCATGTGCATGTGTGTGTGTCCGCACGTGCAGGTGTGGGTGCCCTGCATTTCGAGGATGGTTTGGGGGCGTGGAAAGGGAGTGATGTTGTTTGTGGCGATGCACTTTTACACTTCTCCACCACATGTGATTTTTCCCATGTTCGCCAAGGCGCGCTTCCAGCCAGACGTCTTCCCAGAAATCTGTCACTCAGAAGTCGTCCTCGCAGAGCGAGTCCAGCCAGACGGCAGTGGGGGGGGCCACCTGCAGGTTGTGTGCCAGGAGGGTGGCCGCGCTGGAAGAGGACGAGCAGGAAAGGAGGCACAGGTAACGCCCCGTCCTCTCTGCCCGCCGCCAGGCCAGCCCCAGGGGCCCTGCGCTGCCCCGGGGCCTGGGCGGGGGCTCTGCAGTCAGAGAATGAGGCGGGGGGCATAGCTGAAAGGGGACGTGTGTGAACCGGGAAGGGAGCACTTGCTGCTGTGAAAGCCACGCACGACCGTTTTCAGTCGATTCTTATTCTCCACCGTCATCGTCTTGATTGATCCCGACAAGGAAACGACCGGGGATGGATTTTCTGCATCTTCGTGCAGAAGAGACCCCTGCGGTCCAGAGGACCCGTGGCCACTGTCCACACGTTGCAGCTGGCTTGGCCTCAGGCCTCTGTCCTCTCCCCCCAGATTCACTCCCTTTCCCCGGAAAGCACGCTGGTCACATGCGGAGGCCTCGGGACCTAAAGGTCTGAGTTGGAGTTTTCGAATTTCCACCACCAGCCTCTTCGGCGATTAAGGAACAGCTGTGAGGCTGGAGACTTGAGTGTGGAATCTTCTGAAGAGGGGCCAGGATTCCAGCCACGTGTCCGTGTGGACACAGAGCTGAAGGGAGGGGATTCTGTAGACCCTCATGCTTCACATTTCTACAGACTCAGCTCATGGGGAAGATGTCACAGGAATGGGGTGGGTTACTAAGAATGTCGGTCTTAAAATTATTTCCAGATCACAGAGAAACAGGTGGTCAACTGACTTGGATCTTTTCAGAACAGAGTACGTGAGCATCTCATGAATGCCTCATTTCGTGTCTGCCCTATTTTTCCCCCCTCACCTTCTCCTCCTACTTATTTCTAGAAAGTTTTCTCTGTATCGCTAAAACACTCAAAACCGGAAGGAAAGTGAGATTCGACTCAACGTGTTTCAGTCTGAAAGTTGCACTATGACTAAGGAATCTGTGTAGTAAAAATATTGTACAGCTGAAAAGATTAGCCTTTATTTAAAAAAAATTTTGAATCATCTTTTAGATGCCTTATGGGAATTTTGCCCTGAAAATTAATTTTATTGTCAAGTGAAGACTTCTTTTGTAAAAGAATCACTTCAGAATGTGTACCTTAACAAACTGGATTTTTATGTGTTGGATTATTTCAGAAAGGGTTCTACTATGCTTAAGGTTTTGGCTGGTGAGAAGACCGGAGCTTTATAATTTTATTTTAATCAGTTATACCTTGGTGTGATCTTATCCCATAAAGTTCCTATTCCTCAGTTTTCTGGGGTGAAATAAGTGGGGAAAGTAAGCTCGTGTTAATTTGAACAGTCAGGGAGTGGGTTACCATGATTGATGTGGTTTCAGCAAAAATGACTTTTGTGGCGATCCTGGCTGTTGGAAGTCTTCCTAAAACACATGAAGCTACTCTTGCAAAATAGCAAATCTGACTCAAGAATGTATTTTGATTCTTGATGACTGATTATAAGGTTACTGTGTCCCTGGAGCTCAGGGTAAATGTCAGTCCCTCTGGGTAGGTGCAGTGGATATAGGTCAAGGCTGTGTCAGCTCTCCACGGAGCCCAGCACCCATGCTTTAGGATTCTGCATTTTAGGACCCTCACAGTATTTTATTCTCGCAACCCACGTGCATATCTCCCATGTGAAAGGTCTTATTGAAATTAGGTCTTTCCTCCTTTAAAAGTAAATCTAAGTGATTGGAGGTTTTGGTGAGCTGGGCCCGAGTTAATGGAGATTTTATCGCATATCGCAACCCCTGCTCTGTCCCTGCCATTGGAGGGAGCCCGGTGTAGGGTGATTTGAGGAGTTCGAAGAATTCCAGTCCTTATTATGATAATTCACTACTCTTGCTGGCCTTAGGCGTTACTGAAAGTACGTATTTATTCCTTACCTCCTGTGGCAGATATGAGTTTAACCTACAGGACAAATCGGTCCTTGGAGAGAGATGAAGTTATGGGTTCATCAGTTTGAGTTAAGCTATGTCTTCATGTAAAATAAATACCAGCGAGACATCGGCGTGCCCTGAAGGGTCTGGAAATCTCCACAGGGGATTAGAAATGCCCCTTTGATGCCTCTGCTGCTGTCCTGTGAGAAGTGGGCCTCCCTGCGTTACGCAGCTGCCCGAGGGGCTTGTCTTCAGGGCAAATGCACGATGAGTGACATCATTCTACACAAGGGGGCAGTGTCACAGTCACCCCATCACAGACTAGCAGGGGCGCCTTCTCAATGTCCCAGATCACAGTATTTGGGGCTGGGCAGGCCCGGGGGAGCGATTCTAGTTCTAATATTTATTGTAAAACATTCGGGGCTGGCGGTGCTATTGACAAGTGCAATTCACATGGACATTTTAAACGAGGTCCAGGTGGGACTTCTGATCCTTTAAGCGTATCAGGACAGTTTGCGGCACGAATAGAGATTTGCCCTTGCTGACGCTGTCATTGAGTGGGATTCACTGCAGACAAGAAGGCTGGGTTCCGGCGAGCCCTCTTAGCGAGGCGCTCGCTGTTTCTCCCACAGGGGCCTACAAGATCATTTCTGTGTGTGGGGCTCCGTGAGTGAAGGGGAGCCGGGCCTTTGGGATTAGGGTGATGTGATGGGTGTGCACCTGTGCCTAAAAACCTAGACGCTTGTTCTCCTCCGTGGAGAATCACCATGAGCAGAGGGTGTGGGGAAAGGCCGGAGGGGCGTGGAGATGACCTCTAAGCAGCGAGGAGATCGTGGCGGTGCATCCGGGGAGGGGACGCAGGCGGGTGTGGGGTGGGCTGCGCTGGTCGGAAGTGAAGACGAGGCTGAGTCAGCACCCGCTCAGGGTTTAGCTTTTATTATAGCTCCTATATCTCCACGGTTCTGCTTGGAGAAGCTGCAGAGTTTCCTGAAACTCTGTGTTCGATCTCCAACTTCCCGGACACCTGACACCAGGCCTGCGATTTGCGCGGTGTCTGGAGAAGCGTGGACTCTGGTGGTCAGGGCTGCGGGGGTGGGGGTGGGGGCGGGAGAAGCCGGGGAGGGGGGGAGCTGCCCGGGTTCTAGGACGGCTTTCCCCACACCACTGGGCCACTCAGAGCAGAAAGTCCTCCAGTCTGACACCCCACCTTTATAAGCCACGTCCACCTGGTCCCCGCCTCCCCGGCTGCACACTTGATGCTGCCGTTTTCCCTTCCCGGGCAGCCCAGGGAACGGCAAGCATCTGGCTCTGCTGGGGCCTCGGGAACGCCGTGGTGAAGGAGGGGATGGGGCCGGGGAGGGGTGACAGGGTGGCTGGACGCACCGCTGGGCCGGGCAGCGCCAGGATGTAACCTGTGGAGCCCACAGAGGTGGCCCTCGGGCCCGAAGGGAGGTGCCCCTCATTTCTCTGCCCCGACAGATTAAGAAGCTGCTGACTGTATCCTTTTACTTTTTCTAGAATACAGACTTATTTCTTAATTTGAATCTGTTAGTTCAGAGGCTTTACTTCAGTCTTAAATTCACTCAGAAACGGCAGCCTGTGAGGAAAACGAGTGGGTCCTGGGAGTCGCTGCACAGAGGAGAGCTTGCCAAGAAGCAGAAGTAGCTTCTCTCCCACCTTCTCCTCGAGCCCACTTAGGAAGCCCCCGGGGACCGCGTGGCTGGTCCCAGGCCCCCGGTGACCACAGGCCCTTTGCACATGTCCCGAGAATACTGTGGCATCTTGGCTCCTGCAGGTACCAGTCACTGGTGGCTTCCTACGGGGAGGCCAAGCGGGAGCGTTTCCTCAGCGAGCTGGCCCAGCTGGAGGAGGACGTGCACCTGGCCCGCACCCATGCCCGGGACAAGCTGGACAGATACGCCCTGCAGCACGTGGACAGACACGGCCTGCAGCACGCGGTAGGGGCGGGCGGGTGCCGGGTGCAGCCGTGTAGTCAGCACGACGCTCGCGGGCCTGGTGGCGGGAGCCTCGCGCCCCTGGCACCCTGACGCGCTGCTTCCCGGGGCAGGTGGACGACAGGCTGGCCTGGGAGAGGCACTCACTTGAGGAAGAGCTGAGCAGAGCCCCCGAGATCCTGGTGCAGCTCCGGTCGCACACCATCTGGGAGCGGATGTCTGTCAAGCTGTGCTTCACCGTGCAGGGCTTCCCAACCCCCGTGGTGCAGTGGTGAGTGGGGGCGCCTCCCAGGGGCGGAGGCCCGGCTGCTCTTCCTTTGAAGGATCTGCAGCTGTTGACTCACCTGAGCGGATGGAGAAGATCCACCTGCGGGGAGCGCGCGGCACCTACTCCAGGGACCAATGCTCTTGAAACTCACCAGGAAATGCGCGCGTGAAAACACACGGAGGGGCCCCTGGAAATCCTAGGCAGGCGTTTTCATTTTAGTGCAATTGACCCAGATGATTTTCCAGAGGACTTTTATTGAAAACCAGGTTCCCGGAAATGACCTGTGTTTACCTGCAGCTCTGCTTTTACTCATGTAAGTGGAGACCCTAAACTCCAAGGCTCTGGAACCACAGTGAGAGGGTTCCTCGGGCCTTGTGACGCTGGAAATTAAATAAGCCCCACCGACACTTTTAGTTTCAACGAATGTTGCCAAAACTAACTTGTATATTCCTTTATTTTCCCACTTGCTGGTACCGAGCCCCAGGGTCTGTCGTTGGCCGCAGCACCGTGCTTTCACGTGCGTCCTGGGTTAGGGCTCTCAGCCTGCAGGGCAGGAAAGTAGTGGCTCCGCCCTCTGGCTGCTCACGAGGCGGGCTGGGGAGGCTGAGAGCCGCCACCCTTGCCCTAGGGGGAGCCGTGGCCCTGCTGTCCTGGGGGGACACTGAGGCCAGCCTCCTCCAGGCAGGGTCCAGAGCAGTTGGGTCTCTCCACGTGCGCTCCGGCTACACTGCGGCCTCCCTCCGGAGGCTGGACCAGGGCCTAACCGACACTGGTTACGTTTTTTCCTTGGAATGATGTATCCAGAGTTCCTAACTAGTTCCAGGGGACCTTTGGCCCATGCTCTGTCCCATGCAGGTTGAGCGTTGCCCAGGTGGCCTGAGTCCTGCAAGAGCCACCTCCCCTTAAACAGCCAAGAGAGGGCTCTGGGCCTTTCCCGTAGCTGCTCCCGTTCTGGCCACCGCCTATGATCTGAGTGGTGAATCAGGCAGAAGCAGAGCGGAACATGTGCCGTGTGTGTGTGTGTGCGCGGGAAATAGGAAGGTGGGGACACGTGCAAAACAGCCAGTCGGCCTTTACGCTCAGACAAGTGTTTCCCTCTTTCAGGTATAAAGACGGCAGCTTGATCTGCCAGGCAGGGGAGCCGGGAAAGTACAGGATTGAGAGCAAGTACGGGGTGCACACGCTGGAGATCAACAGGTAAGGGCTTGGCGGGCACAGCCGTGCCCCCGCACCTGCCCAGGTGATCAACCTCCCAAACACAGAAGCGGAGATCAGCTCACACCACATCTGAATTCCGCGTGACGTTCCTGGTGTTTCTGAGTTAAATATTGGTGGTAGAGGCTTCCCTTTGTTTCCTTGGGGTCAGGCCAGAGGGATGTGGATTCAGTGGTTGGTTCTGCGGGGCTCCTGTTCTGGGAACGAAAGGAGAAAACGGCCTAAGGAAGGACGGCAGTGCCAGGTGTGAGGGCCACGGGGAAACGCACAGACACCCTCACACCTGCTCAGCAGCCGGGCTGCATCTCCTGCAGGTTTGGGCAACAGTTCCTAAGCTCAACTCTTCAAGGAAATATGACCTTTATTTTCTTCTCATGGCAAATTGAAAACATGCAGTAAATACAGATATAACTAAAAGAAGGTAACGTTCATCCGTATTTCCAACGTTCAGGGTCGGTATCTTGGTGTACTTACAGCACTGCTGTTTCCCTTACACAACACACGTGTAGAACCGTACAAGCACACTTAGATTTTATTTTTTAACAAAAGTGAGATTCCGCTGTTCATTTACTCCCTGCTTTTCTGTATACACAGCTTTTACCTTTTACAAAAAGATCATAACATTATGCGGATTAATTAGGACAGAGGCTAACAGGTTACAGTTAAGGTGAAAATTTGTGCCGAGTCATAACCTTCTTTCTCTAGGTAAATTTGTTTAGAGAAGCTGGAGGCCCTGGCCCCATGGGCCCCACTGGCACTGTTTATTGAGAACCTACTATGTGCCCCACACAGTCTAGGAGCTTGTGTTAAAGCGACCAAAAACCTCAAGTGTAATAGAAAGGGAATCATACAGTAGATCAGGGTGATGATGCTGGGTGCAGGGGTCGGGGCATATGGCCTGGGGCTGGGGCGGGTGTGGGGTTAAAGGGGGGCCAGGCAGGCCTTAGAGGAGAAGACGTCTAAGGGGATGGAGGAGGGGACAGAGGCGTGGGGCGGAGGCTTCAAGGAGGAGCATCAGTACACCAGGGCCGCAGCAGTTGGTGGCAGTCTCAGGACAGAAGGGTAGAGATGTCACCAGAGCCGTGAAGGTCACCCCGGACCCTGTCACCGTCACAAGGCTGTTACTGGGGGCAAAGGGGAAGTGAAAGGTCTGACTTACGTTTCCAAAGTGTCACCGACTGCGAACGGATAGTAGGGCAGACTTGGACAGCTCGGCGGAAATTCAAGAAAGATGGTGGGGCTTGGACCACCGTGGACGAGGTGGAGCCGGCGGGGACCAACTTCGAAGTTAGATTTGCTGATGGATTGGATGTGGGTGTCAGTGAAAAAGAGGGGTCGCCGTCAGCCCCAGGGTTGGGGGCTCCGGCGTCAGCTGGGGTGCGGAAGGCTGGGAGTGGGCGGGGTCTAGGCATCCTACTTTCCTTCAATTTCCAAAATTTCCACAGGCAGTAAGCCATACTATCTAGAAAGAGAAACTTTCCTTCATTTTGAAGAGTATTTTTATTTGGTGGGGGGGTGTGTGTGACTCTTTTCTAACCTGGGGTGCCCTAGCAACTGGTTGTTTTCAAGCTGAATTTTAGTCATCGTTTTGAAAAGAGAAACGAATTCCCTTTCTCGAGTATGAAAAAGTCCTGTTCACACCATGTTGGCAACTTTTCAATTTGTACTGGGAATAAGAGAAGCTTTGAACCAGGTGAACTAAATCAGTGAGGCCCCAGTATATCCAGGTGTCCTCAGATATATTACTTGGAGTTTGCCTCAGCTTGCAAAGAGTGAAGGAATTTGGGACAAGGAAATTCCTGAGACGAACTTTTCTCTCAGTATTCTTACCCACATTGGGACGTTCTTAACAGATGAAATGTAGGTAGTCTTCAGAAGAAGAGCCAGGGGAAAGCCCACAAATTACAGCTGACCTCAGCTGTTCATTCCAAACTGCTGAGTTACCATCATCTGATCTGTGGCCGGCTAAGTGGTGAGGAATATGCTGGCCCCTTTGCTCCACTGGCTGGAGAATGAGCTCTTCTTTCTGTTACAAGAGTGACATGTATTCCTATGAATATTCTTTGGCCACTGTCGCCGAATTCTTGAAGTGCCGAAAAGAAAGCTTAGTTCCCTTTGGTACTGTTTGAATTTAAGCTGTAATTGATACGATTTTATATGCTCATAAGATTTTCTCTTGGGACTCATAGGGTGAGTTCTATTTCTTCAAAGAATTTTCATGCTGCTCTCGTGTTTTTATAAAGGTGTTTAGAACATCCTATCTTGTGTTTTATTCTAACCTCACCTCTCCGTGCTCCCTACTCCTCGCAGGGCGACTCCAGGGCTAATCTCTTCTTGCACTTTATTTTTAGACTTTGATATTCAAATTCTACTTTGAATTAAATTGTAAATCCCGTGTCAACACCGCTTAGAGTTTGAGTACGTGGGGCCTGACTACACAAGAGAAATTCACGTGCCACTTAAACGTTCGCCCGCCCCTCTTTAAAGGAGATGAAGTATTATTAGTTTCTCCCCTGGAGTGGTTTTGGGAGTGCTTCAGATTGAGACTTTGGGCTGCAAAAGTGCCCCATGGAAGTTTGTAAAAATTGAGACCAAAGGATACCACCTCTGTCTATTCTGGGCTGAGGTCCAAACAGAAAATAAACGCTTTTGCCCCTTGATCACTCGCTTGCAATTTCTGACAGCATGAAGTAGAGGCTCGAAATAGACTCTGTGGGCTGGCAAAGTGCTTCTCCTAGTGTGGCCTCGGGAAGGAGAGGAAGATTGGGGGCCCCTGGGCTGTGGTCAGGCATGTGGGTCTCCAAGTGACCTGTGAACAGAATTTTAAGTTGGGCACAGTCTCCTCCGAATCTGCAAAGTCCTGCCTGCCCGGTCCCTTGCTGTGCCCTCTGTCAGGTGCCCCCAGGCTCCATGCTTCCTGCAGCCCACCCCCTGCAAGAGCAGCCAACAAATATATATGAGCCCTCCCTCAATACACGCACGTGTGTTTACTTATAATCCATATATGTTCTACTGTATTTTATAGAATGTAAAACATTTACAAAAGAGATGTGCCAAAAGAACGAGACAAAAGTAAGCATAACCAGGAGTTCTAACTCTCGCCTGCACACTCCCTCGGCCCGGTGCGCCCTGCCTGGGGTCTGTTGCGGTAAATCAGTGGGTCTGGATATTTTTAGGGGGCATGGGCTTCTTTACAAATCAGATGACCCCGTGGAGCCTCTCTTCTGGATAGGTGCGCGTGAGCAGGTGTGCACGTGTTTGGTGCACCAAGATCCTGCCTCCAAGGCACCTTTTCCCCAGCCTGGTCCCTCCTGCTAAGCACCAAGTGCTAACTGGTTACTTGACCGGCTCTTAGCGCTAGAGCGTTAGGTACGTCTGCCTCCGCGGTCCTAATTCTGTGAGTCAACTGAGGAGCAGCTCAGACTCCGGCGGGAGACGCTGCTGTCCGGGTGGGCTTGGTGCCCGGGGCCCCTCCTGCCCCTTCTTCGCGTCTCAAGCCTCCTTCTTGGGTCCCTCCAGCTGTTCTCAGCTAAGAAACGATGGAGAGCAATTCACTGCCGTTCTCAAAACGCTTAGAAATCTGTGCTGTTTCACTGGAATGTAAACGCAAAGGAGAGGACCTTCTCCGGGGCGGGAAAGGGAACCTTTTTTGAACTTCAGTCCAAGAATTCAGCTAATACATTTCAATTAATAATATACCCAGTTCACACAGGGCTATACAGTTGCAAAGTATTTTCAAGTGCATTGTTTTATCTAATCGTCAGTGCCCCCCAAGTAAAGCGTAGGTATTCACAAAACGTATTTGAGAAGTTTCAAATACATACTGTTTATTTGTTAAAAAGTCAGTAGATGAGACTTATCAGGCTGGCCTGGTGAGGGCACAGATCTGAAATCAGAACTTGTAGCTGATGACTGCAGTCTTGTAATAGTCTCAGCAAACATAATTTTGCCCCGGATTTTATTCTGATTGTACAACATTGAAGAAAAGCCCCGATTCACAGCGATTGGTAGTCGCAAATGGGAACATTAAGTTTGACCTTGAAATCTCAGAATGTAATTCAGTTCAGCAGGGAAGGTGTGAGCAGCGCTGCCTGAGGGCCGTCAGGGCACAAACAAGTCAAGCGCAGCGCGAGCTGTGTCTGGGCTTCAGTGGGTGGCCTCTACGTGGTGTGTCAAGGGCGTGTTTCTACTGTTGTTTTAAAACCTGCTGAAATTCATACTGAAGAAGAAATTGGTAGCACATTTGGGAGATTTGGTTTGAAATCTGTGGGACACAGTTTGGAGACTACCGATACTAAGTAACGTCCAGAGAGGCTTTTGAGGGAGGGATTGAAGAAGATGGAAACAGGTTCATGGTGACTGACGGACACACTCTGAGTGACGTCTGTACACGGTCTTCTCGAGCACTTGATGTGGTTCAGGCACCGGTAACCTTCTCACTCAGCAGTGGGTAGGGGCGCTGACCAGCTGGGCCCGGGGAAGGTCTTGGCTCAGGTCCAGCGGGGGGAGGGCCGCGTCCTGTGCTGGGCTGAGCCGTCTCTCGGCGCTGGGTGGGGTGTCTGCTTTTGCCTTACGGCTCCTACTTCTGAGTCTGCGTCACAGTCAGGTTCCGTCGCAGCCTCGGGGTCAGGGGATTTGGTGCGGCAGTCTGTACAGGAGCCTCTGCCTCCCCCCGCCCCACCCCCCCGCATTGTTCTGGCTCCCGACTCCCCAGCGCATGCCCGCGGGCGGCCCAGCCCTCCGGGCTGCGGGGAGGGTGCGTCCCGCTAGTGGGGAGGGGTCATTGTAGAGCGAGGTGTAGGGCTAATCCCAGAAGAATACTCCCTGTTTGAAGAATGCGTTTATGAAAATACAGTGGTTTCATTGTTTAGAAGAAATAACCCAAGGGCAAGGTTAAAAAAAATCCAAGCGATGCCTAAGGTTATGGAAGAGAAGAAATTCTCCACTCGTCCCTAGACCCCCAGCCCTAGCCGTGTTCCCAGAGGTAGCTGCTGTGGCCTGTTTGTTGCGGGTGTGTGTGTGTGTGTGTGTGTGTGTGTGCACGCATCGTGTGTGTGGATCAGCAGAGAACGTTAATGCCCGGTGTTGGGGAAAGTGTCCGTGTTATGGTTACAGGATTTTTACGTGTTGTACCGTCACTCTTACTCTGAACTGCAGCTTTGTTGAGGGGCCTTGAGGTTGGCCTGTATCCCTCCAAGGTGAGCCTGAACGTAAGGCACTGGTTTGAACATCTGCGGTAGCGGCTCTGTCTCCCTCGAGCAACGGCAGTTACGGGAGGCCAGATGGCACCGCCGGGCGCCGTGGGACTGGATTAGAACCTCGTCGGGGCAGGGACGGGGTTCTTCCCAGGCAGCGTGGGTCCCTGAAATGTTCTCTCTCGTTTCTTGCAGACACTGTGTATTTTTTGTTCAAAGAAACTATTTTCAGCTCCAAGTGGAATAGAAAATACAATAAAATAACGAAGGACTTCCAAAGAACGGGCTTGTCTCTGGGTCACTGGATGCTTAAAGCATCTAAACATGAGGCCTGAGTAAACTCTTTCTGTGTTTTTGTCACTATGCCTGTGATGCCCATGCTTGGAGAGATGGCAGAAGGGCCAGAAAGCTGCAGAGTTCAGAGTTTTGTGGACCTTGTTCACCCAGCTTCTTTTTTTTTTTTTTT
>NW_021145540.1:34564-46510 GCF_002837175.3 Physeter macrocephalus
GTCCCCTGCGTCGGCAGGCGGACTCTCAACCACTGCGCCACCAGGGAAGCCCCTTCCCAACTTCTTAAAGGCTCTACTTTCTCTCCAAGTTAATAGGGTAACAGTACTGTCTTGCTGGGCACTTGAGACTTCTATACAAAGTAAACAACGGAAAGTAACTAGCAGAGAGTCAGCTGAGTAAGAGTCCTCACGTCAAGTTTTGGGGGGAAGCTGGTGGGAAGACAGCTCACAGCCAGAAAATAAGCTTCGGCTTCCGTGAGATGGACTTGGGGAGCTGGAGGAGCCCCACCCCTGAGGAACTGGGCTCTGCGGTCCCTGGGCCGTTGTCCTTCCCGGGGGTGGACACGCGTCCCTCGCGACGCTCCGGGCCCGGAGGCCTCAGGCGGGTCCAGTCCGGGCACCTTCGTTACGCCCACGAGTGGGTGCTTCCTGTCTGGACGATCCCACTGCTTTGGGGGTCTGCGCAGGGAACCCCCGGTGGGGAGGGAGGCGGGGTTGATTCTCCTGGAGGTTGAGGCCGTTGGAGCTGCCCATTGACAAGATAAAACCACGGATGCTGCAGGTAGAAAAACAGAACCAGAGCGAATACAAGCTTCTCGCTGAGAGTGCCGTTCAGCATTTTCGGAAGTGCTAGTACATTTTCTTCCGCCGCAAAGCCGAAGCCAAGGCATCGTACGGGATCAGACGTCGCCCGTGTCTGTAGTTAATGCCTCGTTCCGAGGCCAGAGCTGGCACTGTTCTCAAACAAATCACTCACGAACCAGGGGTCCGGGTCACGCGAGCTGCTGTCGAGGAAGGCTGTGCTCGAGTTCGGGTCACTGACTCTCAGAGACCAGGCCGGCCCGACGGCACGTTCAGAACTCTGTCTTGCTTGTCTCCCTCCAAGGGCGGACTTTGACGATACTGCGACCTACTCGGCGGTGGCAACAAACGTGCATGGACAGGCGTCCACCAATGCGGCGGTGGTGGTGAGAAGTGAGTCTGCCGTCTTGCGGGGATGGGGCGCTGTCTCCCCACCTTCTGTCCTCTTTCTCCGCCGTGACCGCCTGACTGTCTTGCAGGATTCCGAGGTGACGAGGAGCCGTTCCATTCTGTGGGGCTCCCGATCAGATGTAAGTGGATTATTTTCCTTCTTTGTGCAGAGAAATGTGTACTGACATAGCACATCATTAAAAAATATTTTCTAAGCATCAAATCTCTTTTCAAACTGTACTGCAAAAGGCCCTTTCTCCTGGCTGGTGTCGGTGTGCTGACCGTCGCTGCCGTGGATTCGGGCTCACACGTCTTGGGGCTGATGCAGGATTTAAACCCTTTACGCACGTCTTGGGGCTGATGCAGGATTTAAACCCTTTACGCTTTGCACGCGGCTCAGAGCACGCAGCCCCTTCTCACTTTGCCTTCCATCCTCCTTTGGCACAAATGAGCAGATTCCACTCCACACTGGTTTACTGATTCTTCAGAAGTGCCTGAGTCAGCTCGGGCACCATAACAAACAGCACACCTGGGTCTTGAACATCAGACAGTTACTTCCCTCAGTTCTGGAGGCTGGAGGTCCGAGGTCGAGGTGCCCACCAAGGAGGGGAGACCGCGTCCCAGCTAGCAGGTGTGGGACGCCGTGTCCTCACGGAGAGCTGAGAGAAAGGGCTGTGGTCTCGTCCTCTTCTGACAAGGGCACGGACCCCATCCCGGGCCCCACCTCCACGACCTCACCCAGCCCAATCACCCGAAGGCGCCCCCAATATCTTCACACCGGGGGGCGGGGCCTCGACCTGAGAACGGGGGGGACACAGGCGCTCGGGCCCCAGCGCAGCCCGTGAGGAAGCGAGCGCAGGAGGTGCCGAGGAGCCCGCTTGCCCAGCCGGCCCGCCGTCTGACCGCGTCCTCTGCTCTGTGCAGTGCCCCTGCCCTCCGTGATCCCGTACACGCACTTCGACGTCCAGTTCCTGGAGAAATTCGGCGTCACCTTCCGGAGGGAAGGCGAGACGCTGGCTCTCAAGTGCACGCTGCTGGTGACGCCGGACCTGAAGCGGGTGCAGCCGCGGGCCGAGTGGTACCGAGACGGTGAGTGTCGCGGCCTCGGGCGCGCGCTGCGCCCACGCCCGCCGCGCCTGGGCTCGGACCCCGGCCTCCCTGCGGTGATGGTGAGCTTTGAGCCTTAGTGCTGACCTGGCGCTTCTCCACCTCCGCGACAGCTGCGGGCGGCAAAGCAGGCGAGCCTGGGGACAGCTCGGACCCGCGATGACCTTGAACTTCCCCGGGAATGGGGTTAACAGGGAGGCCTGGAGGTGGATGAGTCATCGGGGGTTGTTATAGCTCCATAAGGAGGGTCTCCATGTGATTAGGAGGAGTGAGTGGGGTGTCTGTTTCTTTATGTTTTTCCTCTGCTGAAACAGTAGCTACCATTTATTAGAGCTTATTGCGTCTCGACTCTATTCTGAGTGTGATAACTCACTTGATTTTCATCAGGTCTTTGGGAGGGAAATGTTGTCAACCCCTCATAGGTGGGCAGCTGAGACAAGGAACTTCCTCGCCCTCCCCGCGACCTCCGGGAAGCGGCAGGGCTGGGAGCCCCCATTCCCGGGGCCCTGCTCCACTGCTTCCACCAGCCAGCGTGGCTGCCCTGTGCGGCCGCGCGTGTGTGCGTGTGTGTGTGGTGTGTGTGTGTGTGTGTGTGTGTGTGGTGTGTGTAGTGTGTGTGATGTGTGTGTATGTGGTGTGTGTGTGGTGTGTGTTGTATGTGTGTGTGTGGTGTGTGTGTGTGTATGTGGTGTGGTGTGTGTGTGTGTATGTGGTGTGGTGTGTGTGTGTGTGGTGGGGTGTGGTGTGTGTGTGTGTGTGTGATGTGTGTGTGTGTGGTGTGTGTGTGTTGTGTGGTGTATGTGGTGTGTGTGGGTAGACTGTGGAAAGAAGCTTCATCTCTGGCTGCTGTTTCTAAAGGGAGCTTGTTCCCTGTGGATTCAGTCACAGAACATTCTGCCTGTGTTTATTCAGGGCCTAACACAATGCAAAATAGCACAAAGAATCATATGCCATTCCTGCCCATAAGGCATTTTTAATCTAGTTGGGGAAAATACACAAAATGGAAAAGCAGAGTCTCTGTAAAGTATAAGGAATGTCCCAGAACAGGCTGTGATAATTTGCCAAACACATGGCACTGGCCCCGCGCACTGTCAAAGTTAGCCAAGAAAGCAGGTTTGCGGTGATGATGGAGAGCTTTATGAAAAGAAAAAATAGGCTGTTGACAGATGAGAAGGGCTCTGAGCTGGCGGAGGGGGAGGGGGCCCCCTGGGCCCAAGCGCAGAGGAGGGGAACAGGTGTGCGTCCCAGGTGCAGAGGAGACGCCTGTGACCTTGCAACCCCCGGGAGTCCGCTGCTGGGATCCGAGGGCCCTGGGCCTGTGCTCTTCGGTTGGAGTGGGATAGTTGGGTCTGACCTTCATGGTCCAGGAGGGAGAGAGGAAGGGAGAGAGCCTCTTTGTGGTGGCAAAGGAGATTAATTTACCCTTTGCCATTCTAATTTAAGATTTAAGAGCTAAGTTCTAAGATTCTAATTTACCCTTTCTGGAAATGAAATGGATTCGAGGAGAGTTCTCCTAATATTCCCAGAGGACGTTGGCATGGATCTTAGAAGGTATTCCCGTGACTAGGGAGTGCCTGGGATTCTGGGGACCCGCAGTTTCATGGTCTTGGCCGATTCGAATGGAACAGGCAGGTTCAAGGCTGCACCTGGCAGGCTGGCCTCTCTGCACTTTCCAGTTATGGATGTTGCCAAATCAGTAGGTGAAAAATAATTTCTCATTATTTTATTTTGTGACTCCTTGATATCCAGTGTTGAACATTTTTCGTCACTTACCTTTCTTCTCCCGAAATTTGCCTCTTCAGTTTCGTTGCCTTCTGACTGTGGTTGGTTTTGGCACTTTATTATTAATTTCTAAGGAACGCTGGTGGGGGACTTCCCGGGGTCGAAGCCGCAGCAGGGCCCCTTGCAGACGAGTCCCGCCTTTCACACTCCGAGTGCTGACCTCTGTCCTGTCCCACGTGTCCCACCCCCCACCAGCCCCATGTGTGTGTTTGTGCTCTGGGTCAGGCTGGCGGGCACCTCTGTCCTCCGTGTGTGCCCCGGGTCCCTGCATGTCCCTGAAGCCCGTCTCACTTGACCGTCTTCCAGACGTGCTGCTGAAGGAGTCCCAGTGGACAAAGATGTTCTTCGGGGAAGGCCAGGCCTTGCTGTCCTTCAGCCACCTCAACAAGGACGACGAGGGTCTCTACACCCTGAGGATCGTGTCCAGGGGAGGGGTCAGCGAACACAGCGCCTTCCTGTTTGTCCGAGGTACGCAGGCTACGGGTGGGGTGGGACGGGGCCCAGATGGAGCCCAAGGCTGCTCCCCGGAGATGGCCTGACCGCCAGGAGGTGTTTCCTGGGCGCGTCCTGATCACATCTGTGACATAAGCAGGTGTCACTGGGGATGGAGCAGAGGCGGAGCTTTGTGTCCCTGTCGCTGATAAATTGCTGGAATTCGTAGGATGACTCCTAGGAGTGAACAGCCCTGAAGTGCTGATTCTGGAAGAAATCCACACGGGAAGTGGGGTCCGGAGTGGAAGGGCCCGTTCCCTGGCCGCCTGGGCCTCCCTGCCCTCTTCCCCCGCTTAGGCCTTGTGACAGGGACAGGGCCATGGCAGGAAGGACCGACACTGTCATGACCACTGACTTCAGTCACGTGTGTTTTAAGACAGTAACCGCGGGGGCCACACCTCCGGGGCGTTTACACCAGGAGACACGCGTGTTGTCATGTTTCATCCTCCCAGCAGAGCCCATGAGAGCCTGTCCATCCCTCTCATGGAAAGGAAAACAAAGCTCGTGATGTACCAGGCACAGTGGTCGATGTTATATATATACGTGTATTTATCTTTATGTATATGTATAACATAGATATTTATATATTATCTATAAATGCCTATCATATATAGGCTTGTAGGTGTATATATTCATACGGGTATAGATGTATATGTCACATATACATACTTTTATGTAAGGGATATATAAAATGGATAAAATTATATGCAATATTATATATATGTATATGTATATACATACATACAGGTGTATATATGTGTATGTATATGTGTACACACACACATACATATTCACATATGTGTATATAATCTAAAATTCTTACAGCAGTTTTGGAAGAAACTATTCTCTCTTTCTCCAGTGAAGGTGTGGAGCGCAGAGGCCTGGGCCCTCCTCTGGGAAGCAGGAGCTGGCCCCCTGCGAAGCCCCGGCCCTGTGTGCGGGGCAGTGCCCCCCAGCCGAGCCCTTACCCTGCGCCGGCCCTGGCTCGCGCAGCGGCCTCGGGTGGCCGGCGGCTGCTTTCCTGACCGGGACCCCTGTCTTCCTCTCCCTGCAGTTCTGGCCACTCTGCCCTCCATTCCCCACCCCCGCCTTACCTGCCCTGTTCTCCGTGTCTCCTGCACCTGTATGCCCACCTCGGGCTCCAGGTTATATGTGCCTGGAATAACACTGTCAGTATATTATTTTTTCCAAACCATTTCAGTTAGATCCATGCATGATGGAAGGGCTGTATCATCAGGGAATATTTTAACTTAAAAAAAAAAGTGCCAGCAAGCACCCCGCCCCCTCCCACCAGACAGCATAAACCTGCAAGGCTGGGGTTTTAGACACGTCCACAAAGTTTTGCCATTTTTATTCGGTTGGCATTAAAATGTGCCTTCCATTCTCCGTGCATGCCTTCTAGCAAGATGTTTTGCCCCATGAAAGCACAATGAATGCAGTAGCTGAAATTGCCTTGCTTGTGCAGCCAACAGGAAGAAAATAATGCACGTATGGGGAATTTAAGTGTTCTGACAACTTTCTGAGGACTTTGAATATGAGAGACAATATTTGGCTCGGTGTGAAGAAATCCTTAGCTTTTAATATGCTGAGGAGATGGGAACAAGAAAGTGTACAATGCTTACACTGCTAAGAAGGTCCAACTGCCCTAGGTCCTGAATAAATACACATTTTACATAAGGAAATTAAATGTGCAGGGTATTAACTTTCTAAATAGCTCTGCTGGCCTTTAGTGCCGCCGTAATTAACATTTGAAAACAAACGTCGTTGCACTGTGATCATAACTGGCTGCGGAAGGGATGCGTGCGTACGGACCCAAAGTGCGCTCACGACTTGCGGGAAAAAAAATCTAAGTCCTCAGACCTTCTGAGGACTCTGAAACACACAAGTGTCTAAGGTACTGTCTCTCAGGTGTTCAAAAGGCCTCACTTTTATTATCGTTTCATCGGTCGGTTTTGGACGACATGACATTATGTGATGGCATGCCATCAGCAGAAGAACTTCAACTTGGATTCGTTTACGGAAAATCATAGACTGAGTGTGTCATAGAGGACAGAGTGTTTCGAGTTTAAAGGCTCATCAATACGTGTATGTCTTTCGTCACCAATCCATCAACGGCGTGAGGACTAAGCAGGGGAGGAGAGCGAGCAGATAGCTCACTGAGTTTGAAGAAGTTGTCAGCCAGCCTCAGCTGTCCCCCCTGCACCCAGGACCCTGATCACGTGACTTCCCTCTCCTCTCCCACCCCAGACGCTGACCCCCTGGTCACGGGGGCACCTGGCGCGCCCATGGACCTGCAGTGCCACGATGTAAACCGGGATTATGTCATCGTAACTTGGAAGCCACCCAACACGACCAAGGAGAGCCCGGTCATCGGCTATTTCATTGATCGGTGAGTGTCCACTGATTCCTCTGGGGATGGAAACGTTCCTCCAAAGAGTATTACCCCAGACGAGGTGCGTAGGTATCTCTCTAATCTCAAGTTTGTGACGCCGTTCTTGATGGGAGGTAGGTAACCTCACTCTTTGGTTATTAGTCACTCCTGACTGGGTAATTGGAAAGTATCGCCTGCCAGGCAGGGCCTCGTGTACCCGCACGCGATTCCATTGGGTGCTGGCTGAGGCTCGGTTTGCCTGATTGGCACCAGTATCAAATCCCACGCTGCCTCTCCAGGCTCGCTCTGAGCCCGGCCTGCAGGCTCCGCTGAGGGTTCAGCCTGGGGCTGGGATGGGGCTCCGGCCGGCAGGTCTGTGCTCAGCCCTGTCCCTCCCTCCGAGGACGAGAGCCTGGGCATGGTGACGTCGGGCTGAGGATGCCAGCTCATTTATACCCAAAGGCCAATCTTCTTCTCGGTTAAATAACGTTCTCTTCCTGTTTCCAGGTGAAAAATACTGATGTTGCAAAAAGGTACAAAATATTGGAATTTGAGTAATAACGTAAACGCAGGTCATCATTAAACCCAAAGGAGTTTGAACTCCTTTCTTGTTCCTTTACTTGGAGTAGTGCTCAGAGCCTGGGAGGGAAACCAAACAGAGCTGTGAATTTATTGGATATGCAATGTATTATCCATTCTAATCACTGAGAGAAATTACAGTCAAAGATAATGAATTTAGAAGTAAGACAGAAGGGTATAAGCTATGTTGTTATAAGAGGATGGCTCTGGGTAGGAATTTAAGATTTTATATGTGTAAAACACATTAATATAAGGCAGTTATTTCAGAAAAAAAACAAGCAGCTCAGTTTTATTGCGTTATGTTGATTAAATTCTCTTCTCCATCCAACAAAGCTATAGTCACCATCAGGGTCATATTTTGATATGCTGGCGTCAGGTTTGCATTGTTGAGGGTTTACCTCGAATTGAAACAGAAAAACCAAAACAAAAGCTATTTTCGGGCTTCCCTGGGGGCGCAGTGGTTGAGAGTCCGCCTGCCGATGCGGGGGACGCGGGTTCGTGCCCCGGTCCGGGAGGATCCCGCATGCCGTGGAGCGGCTGGGCCCGTGGGCCATGGCCGCTGAGCCTGCGCGTCCGGAGCCTGTGCTCCGCAACGGGAGATCCCGCATGCCGTGGAGCGGCTGGGCCCGTGAGCCATGGCCGCTGAGCCTGCGCGTCCGGAGCCTGTGCTCCGCAACGGGAGAGGCCACAGCAGTGAGAGGCCCGCGTATCGCAAAAAAAAAAAAAAAAAAAAGCTATTTTCTATTCTCCTATGACATGTGATCATTTTCCCAACCTTTTGGCAAAAACGACTTCATACACCTTCTCGGATAATACTCCACTCTCTTCTCTTTTCTGACGCCCTCCTATCCTTGTAACCTGCCGGTTGTTGGTCTGGGCTGAGATTGTTTCTTCCAGACTCTCAGTTTTGACCACATCAGACTCTGGCCGAAACAGGTCAGCATACGCAGGTCAGAGAACTTTCATTAAAAATTCCGAAGAGTTAGGAGGAAAGAGAGCGGATTCTTCCTAAAGCGCAGGTGCAAGACGAATTTTCTGAACTCGCTCTTTTCTCCTGCGAGTTTGACATGCAGTTTCTGTATTGAAATTTCTCAACCTGGGAAAAATGGAGGTCAGTCTTTTCTACATTTCCAGGTTTCTGGTCAGGACTTAATATTTTCTAAAGACTTCCAAATTCCACATGAGAAGCGTTCTAGAAAGAAACATCTTAACGTGATTGGAGTAGATGGTGAGCCAGCCTCCCGGCGAGGACTCACTTTGTGACCCGGTGGAGAAAGATGCATCTTTGGGACACCGGGTGAAGGACCGTTGATCTCCTGGGCCTAGGCAGCAGATGTGCCAGGGAGCTTAGGGGCACCCAGAGATTTTGTGGTGTAAATTGAAAGAGAACTGTCAGGGATAGATCTGAAATAACCTTTGGAGGAGATTTTGCCTAAATGTTTTTGAAGTGGGGAATTGAGTTTCAGCTATAAGTTAGAAAGCCTCAGGGATGTATATGTGTATATACTACATTTCCTAGACAGCTCTGTCTTTTAAAGTTTATTTATACTACTATTTGTGTAAATCAATATTTCGACAGCATTCATTTTACCAGTGGGAGATGTTCTCCTGTTATAACTGTGATATATATATATATAATATATGTGCGTAATGTATGTATACAGCTCTATATACTTACTGGACTGATATAGTTGTTATTCTCTACTCTTATTTTTTATTTGAAGATGTGAAGTGGGAACTGACAGTTGGGTTCAGTGCAATGACCGCCCCGTAAAGATCTGTAAATACCCCGTAACCGGACTTTTTGAAGGACGGTCCTATGTATTCCGCGTGCGGGCTGTCAACAATGCAGGGGTCAGCCGGCCTTCCAGAGTCTCTGAGGCTGTGGCTGCCCTCGACCCCCTTGACCTCAAGCCGTTACAAGGTAGGGCGCTCACACTTCGAGTCCCAGCAGTTTTGTGTGATTTGTTCTTTCTCTTTTCCCCCCATCTTGTATCTGAGCCTTGAGAGCATCTTCAGAGCCGAGCATAGCACAGCTGTGCCTCATGGGCTCTGGGTGGCCGTCCAGGTCACGTTAGGGGTGGGGATGCCAGGCTGACATTTACACCTTGAAACGAAGGTGCTTCATCTTCCTAAGGCTCTTCACTGAAATCCAGTTAAACTGGTTCAGAATTAGACTTTTCTTAGTCCACTGATGTTGTAATTTCAACACATGATGAGACTCAGAAGGCGTTGAAGCCAAGCCCCTCCCTTTCTGAATTTTAATTTCACATGACCCAGATTCCTTAACGGGATTGGGCCCTTAATTATGGTTTTAAGTGGGTCACTGCATTTTCCTTACCTGCGTGGCCTTTTGAATCCAGTACAAAGAGCCGAGAAGCACTGGATCTCTTTGAGACCACTTCCAAAATATCAACTCTGATGACCTCAGAGTAGTGCGAATGCTGTCATCGTAATGCAAAGGTGATTCTGGGAATCCAGCGCTTTCTGGACGTCAAATTCAGCACTGACTTTTCTCTCTGCAGCAGTCCACTGGGAGGGAGATAAAAAAATCGTAATCTATCAGGAGGACCTTGAAGGTAAGGAACTTGTTACCATTTCCTTTCAGCTGCTTATACCCTAGGGATTTAGGGTTGTAATTAGAGAGTGGTGGGTACACTCTTCACATGTAAAAATAAAAACTGTGGGTCAAGCTTAAGGTCTATGGAATTTAAAAAGTCAGCAGGGCAGAGGGCGGGAATGAAAGTGAGAGTGGAGGTTAGTGGAGTCCTGGCTTCATGGCCTCATGAGGGGTCTCTCAGGCGTCCTCGGGGACCTACAGAGGAGTAACCAGACCCAACCTGAGACTTGAGTCCTGGCCGAGGCTGGGGTCCTTTCTCCCAGACTCCACGACTGAACAGTATTTTGTTTTATTATTTTTTTAAGCAAAAATTTTATTTCTAACATTTTAACTAAAAGGGACTAGTTTTCCTATCAAATAATGTCCCTGTGGTTTGAAAGTTTGCATTTCCTTTTTACTATTGGATTTTATACACACTTCTTCTTAATAGTCCTTAGATATCTGGGAAGATCAGTTTATTGAGAAGGAGAATCTAGCATCATTAACCAGGAATCCAAAGATTTTCATTCGAATTATAACTACAGTTCACAGAAGACAATGAGTGAAAACTTAAAAATTAGTAAGTCAGAAAGAGAAAAACAAATATCGTATATTAACGCATATATGTGGAATCTGAAAAAACTGGTATAGAAGGTCTTATTTACAAAGCAGACATAGAAACACAGACGTAGAGAACAAACATGGATACCAAGGGGGGAGGCGGGGTGGCATGAATTGGGAAATTGGGACTGACATATATACACTATTGATACTATGTGTAAAATAGATAACTAGTGAGAACCTACTATATAGCACAGGAAACTCTACTCAGTGCTCTGTGGTGACCTAAATGGGAAGGAAATCCAAAAAAGGGGGGATATATGTATATGCGTATGGCTGATTCACTTTGCTGTACAGTAGAAACTAACACAACATTGTAAAGCAACTGTACTCCAATAAAAATTTAAAAAATAAAGTCTTAGTTAAAACCTCTTCTTCCAGAAAAACTCAGAAACTGGGAAAGATGCCCAACACGGAAGTAACAAAAGAAAGCAATTTAGGAAAGGTGGATGTTATGACCTCCTAAACAGCTGACGAAAACAGATTTTTGAGTGAATAAAAAATGGCCCAGTTATATTGGAAGAGATGTTTGCTGCAGGAGACCAGCCTGTATAAAATATGCATTTTGGGGGGAATTTTGGAATTTAATTTAATTAATTTTTTAATACAGCAGGTTCTTATTAGTTATCCATGTTATACATATTAGCGTATATATGTCAATCCCAATCTCCCAATTCATCTCACAACCCCCCCGCCACTTTCCCCGCTTGGTGTCCATACGTTTGTTCTCTACATCTGTGGCTCAATTTCTGCCCTGCAAAACCGGTTCATCTGTACCATTTTTCTAGGTTCCACATATATGCGTTAATATACGATACTTGTTTTTCCCTCCTAGCAATGGCTTCTTTTTTTTTTTTTAACATCTTTATTGGAGTATAATTGCTTTGCATTGTTGTGTTAGTTTATGCTTTACAACAAAGTGAATCAGCTATATCTGTACATATATCCCCATATCCCCTCCCTCTTGCGTCTCCCTCCCATACTCCCTATCCCACCCCTCTAGGTGGTCACAAAGCACGGAGCTGATCTCCCTGTGCTATGCGGCTGCTTCCCACTAGCTATCTATTTTACATTTGGTAGTATATATAAGTCCATGCCATTCTCTCACTTCGTCTCAGCTTACCCTTCCCCCTCCCCACGTCCTCAAGTCCATTCTCTACATCTGCGTCTTTATTCCTGTCCTGCCCCTAGGTTCTTCAGAACCTTTTTTTTTTGGATTACATATATATGTTTCAGCATACAGTATTTGTTTTTCTCTTTCTGACTTACTTCACTCTGTGTGACAGACTCTAGGCCCATCCACCTGACTACAAATAACTCAATTTCGTTTCTTTTTATGGCTGAGTAATATTCCATTGTATATATGTACCACATCTTCTTTATCCATTCATCTGTCGATGGACACTTAGATTGTTTCCATGTC
>NW_021145540.1:47786-49300 GCF_002837175.3 Physeter macrocephalus
GTATAGTCATTTTCACAGTATTGATTCTTCCCATCCAAGAACATGGTATATCTCTCCATCTGTTTGTATCATCTTTAATTTCTTTCATCAGTGTCTTATAGTTTTCTGTATACAGGTCTTTTGTCTCCTTAGGTAGGTTTACTCCTAGGTATTTTATTCTTTTTGTTGCAGTGGTAAATGGGAGCGTTTCCTTAATTTCTCTTTCAGATTTTTCATCATTAGTGTATAGGACTGCAAGAGATTTCTGTGCATTGATTTTGTATCCTGCTACTTTACTGAATTCATTGATTAGCTCTAGTAGTTTTCTGGTAGCATCTGTAGGATTCTCTATGTATAGTATCATGTCATCTGCAAACAGTGACGGTTTTACTTCTTCTTTTCCAATTTGGACTCTTTTATTTATTTTTCTTCTCTGATTGCTGTGGCTAAAACTTCCAAAACTATGTTGAATAATAGTGGTGAGAGTGGGCAACCTTGTCTTGTTTCTGATCTTAGAGGAAATGTTTTCAGTTTTTCACCATTGAGAACAATGTTGGCTCTGGGTTTGTTATATATGGCCTTTATTATGTTGAGGTAGATTCTCTCTGTGCCCACTTTCTGGAGCGTTTTTATCATAAATGGGTATTGAATTTTGTTGAAAGCTTTTTCTGTATCAATTGAGATTATCATATGGTTTTTATTCTTCAATTTGTTAATACAGTATATCACATTGATTTTTAAAATTTATTTATTTATTTTTTGTTGCATTGGGTGTCGTTGCTGCTCGTGGGCTTTCTCTAGTTGTGGTGCGCGGGTTTCTCGTTGCGGTGGCTTCTCTTGTTGCAGAGCACAGGTTCTAGGTGCGCGGGCTTCAGTAGTTGTGGCACGTGGGCTCAGTAGTTGTGGCTTATGGGCTCTAGAGCACAGGCTCAGTAGTTGTGGTGCACGGGCTTAGTTGCTCCACAGCATGTGGGATCTTCCTGGACCAGGGATTGAACCCATGTTCCCTGCATTGGCAGGCAGATTCTCAACCACTGCACCACCAGGGAAGCCCCCCTTGTATGTTATTTGTTGCTCTTCCCTTCCTGCTTTTAATATTTTTTCTTTGTATTTAATTTTTGATAATTTGATTAATATGTGTCTTGGTGTGTTTCTCCTTGGATTTATCCTGTATGGGACTCTTTGCACTTCCTGGACTTGACTGACTATTTCCTTTCCCATGTTAGGGAAGTTTTCAACTATAATCTCTTCAAATATTTTCTCAGACTCTCTCATTTTCTCTTCTTCTGGGACCTCTATAGTTCAAATATTGGTGCGTTTAATGTTGTCCCAGAGGTCTGTAAGACTGTCCTCAATTCTTTTCATTCCTTTTTCTTTATTCTGCTCTGTGGCAGTTATTTCCACTACTTTATCTTCCAGGCCACTTATCCGTTCTTCTGCCTCAGTTATTCTACTATTGATTCCTTCTAGAGAATTTTAAATTTCATTTATTGTGTTGTTCATCATCGTTTGTTTGCTCTTTAGTTCTTCTAGGT
>NW_021145540.1:49565-81155 GCF_002837175.3 Physeter macrocephalus
TAGTTCCTGTTGTTTTTGGTGTCTGCCCCCCATGGGTGAGGTTGGTTCAGTGGCTTGTGTAGGCTTCCTGGTGGAGGGGACTGGTGCCTGTGTTCTGGTGGATAAGGCTGGATCTTATCTTTCTGGTGGACAGGGCCTCGTCCAGTGGTGTGTTTTGGGGTGTCTTTGAAGTTAGTATGATTTTAGGCAGCCTCTCCGCTAATGAGTGGGGATGTGTTCCTGTCTTGCTAGTTGTTTGGCATGGGGCGTCCAGCACTGGCATTTGCTGGCCATTGGGTGGAGCTGGGTCTTAGTGTTGAGACAGAGATCTCTGGGAGAGCTCTCGCCAATTGCTATTACTTGGGGCCAGGAGGTCTCTGCTGGTCCAATGTCCTAAATTTGGCTCTCCCACCTCAGAGGCTCAGGCCTGACACCAGGCCAGAGCACCAAGACCCTGTAGGAAAGAAAGAAAGAGAGAAAGAGAGGGGGGGGTGGAGAGAGAAAGAAAGAAAGAAAGAAGGGAGGGAGGGAGGGAGGGAGGGAAGAAAAGAAAAGAAATAAAGTTATTAAAATTTAAAAAAATTATTTAAAAAGTAATTAGAAAAAGAAAGAAAGAAGAGAGCAACTAAACCAAAAAACAAATCCACCAATGATAACGAGTGCAAAAAACTATACTAAAAAAAGACACACACACACACACACACACACAAATGGACAGATAGAACCCTAGGACAAATGGCAAAAGCAAAGCTATACAGACAAAATCACACAAAGAAGCATACACATACACACTCACAAAAAGAGAAAAAAAGGGAAAAAAAATGTATATACAAATCAAAAAAAAGGAAGAGAGAAACCAAATCAATAAACAAATCTACCAATGATAATAAGCTCTAAATAGTAAACTAAGATAAACATAAAACCAGAAACAAATTAGATGCAGAAAGCAAACCCCAAGCCTACAGTTGCTCCCAAAGTCCATCTCCTCAATTTGGGATGATTCGCTGTCTATTCAAGTATTCCACAGACTCAGGTACACCAAGTTGATGGTGGAGATTTAATCCGCTGCTCCTGAGGCTGCTGGGAGAGATTTCCCTTTCTCTTCTTTGTTCGCACAGCTCCTGGGGTTCAGCTTTGGATTTGGCCCCGCCTCTGCGTGTACATCGCCTGAGGGCATCTGTTCTTCGCTCAGACAGGATGGGTTAAAGGAGCAGCTGCTCGGGGGGCTCTGGCTCACTCAGGCAGGGGGAAGGAGGGGTACGGATGCGGGGCGAGCCTGTGGCGGAAGAGGCCGGCATGACATTGCACCAGCCTGAGGCGCGCCATGCGTTCTCCCGGGGAAGTTGTCCCTGGATCCCGGGACCCTGGCGGTGGCGGGCTGCACAGGCTCCCGGGAGGGGTGGTGTGGATAGTGACCTGTGCTCGCACACAGGCTGCTTGGTGGCAGCAGCAGCGGCCTTAGCATCTCATGCCCATCTCTGGGGTCCACGCTGATAGCCGCGGCTCTCGCCCGTCTCTGGAGCTCGTTTAGGCGGCGCTCTGAATCCCCTCTCCTCGTGCACCCGAAACAATGGTCTCTTGCCTCTTTAGGAGCTCCAGACCTTTTCCTGGACTCCCTCCTGGCCAGCCGTGGCGCACTAGCCCCTTCAGGCTGTGTTCGCGCAGCCAACCCCAGTCCTCTCCCTGGGATCCGACCTCCGAAGCCCGAGCCTCAGCTCCCAGCCCCCGCCCGCCCCGGCTGCTGAGCAGACAGGCTTCTCGGGCTGGTGAGTGCTGGTCGGCACCGATGCTCTGTGCGGGAATCTCTCCGCTTTGCCCTCCGCACCCCTGTGGCTGCGCTCTCCTCCGCGGCTCCGAAGCTTCCCCCTCCGCCACCCACAGTCTCCGCCCGCGAAGGGGCTCCTAGTGTGTGGAAACCTTTCCTCCTTCACAGCTCCCTCCCACTGGTGCAGGTCCCGTCCCTATTCTTTGTCTCTGTTTTTTCTTTTTTCTTTTGCCCTACCCAGGTACGTGGGGAGTTTCTTGCCTTTTGGGAGGTCTGAGGTCTTCTGCCAGTGTTCAGTAGGTGTTCTGTAGGAGCTGTTCCACGTGTAGATGTATTTCTGATATATCTGTGGGGAGGAAGGTGATCTCCACGTCTTACTCCTCTGCCATCTTGAAGGTCTCTCTTTTGATCTTTTCTAATCATTTTAATCTTGGTTGGTGTCTTCCTACAAACATTTAAATTAATATCCATGCTCTCCTTTTAATATCATCCAAATCTTCCTATCTCTCTTGAGTTGCTCCATGGCAAAATAGACACCTCATTCTTGGAAAGGCCAGAATAGGCTCTCGCAGATATAATGAGATTGTTTTTGTTCTACTATTATATATATCCAAGCATTTACTGCACTGTTTTGGACAAGGTCATTTGTAGCTAACGCATTGAATTCACCCTTTGCTCTGAATGCCGCAAACTCATTTACAGTTGTTCATTCTCTTGAATTCTGTCCTCTTGGGCATTCTAACAATTCCGAACAAACTTTACGTTTCACTGACGTAGAGGCGAGTCTCTGGGGCAGGTTCTGGAGGCTGTGGTCAATAGAACGAAAAGCTGGGTTTGGAATTTGAAGACCTAGGCTTGGACCCCTGCACAGCCGCCCACTAGCTGTGTGATCTTGGGAAAGCACTGCGTTTTCCTGAGCTCGTTTCTGAGCTGTGTTTCCATCTCATGTGTCCACCTTCATCCGGCGTTGACGTGGCTCATTAGAACAGGGCTCCAGAGGAGCACCGTGACCCTGAGGCAGAGCCAAGCGCAGGACCCGCCACCAGCAGCACTGCGGACAGCACACCCCGTAAGGCACTTGGCCGTGGCCACTCTTTTTGTTTTGCCTTCATTTGCTTTTTCTCTCTCTGAGGATCCTCTCAGCGGTTGGAGTGTCGGTAACAGACATCAGTTTATTTTCTTGGTCCTCCCCTTGGCTCCCGGGGCCATTTTGAATGTCCTCTTGCTCTGTCCGGGGCTGGGGTCATCTGCAGATCTCCAGGGCTCATTAGTGCACGGCCCCGGGTGGGGCGCAGAGCCCGCATCACCCGAGCATCCTCCCCGATCGGGGAGTCCCTGCTGACAAAAGCCGGATTCTTCCTTCTCGTCTTGGCCTCAGATAAAGTGCCCCTTATTCCATTCTCCTCTGGGTCTCGAAGTTATGTGCCAGGTCTAAACACAGCGAGGCATTTAGATCTGAACGTGCAGGAAAGGCGATTCTGCACTGATGCGTTCCCTCGCTCACACTGCTTTATCATTTGCATCATTTCCCTTCTGCCCCCTTGGTTTGTTCCTGTGTCATCGAGTACCTCTGAGGTGCACCGTGACTCAGTTTGGAAGCTTGGCTGCATCACCCAAGGATGGGTGATCTGTGTCTTCTCTCTTTAGGGCCTCTCCCTGGATCTCTTTAGGTGTGGACACGGCCGGTGGATCCAGAGAAGGCACGTAGGGTGTGCCAGGGCCCTGCTCCGCCCGGCACACTTGGCGCTTTTCTGGACATGCTCTCGCTCCTTGTCTGAAACCCAACCCATTTGCCAGATGCTCCTGGGTAAGCCCACGGCGGTGCCTCTGCGCCCTCTTTGCCTGTTAAATGTGATGAGCGCGGTAACAGGACTCTTACGAAGTGAAACCCGGGCTTGTTTGGGCCGTTTCCACACGCCTGTTACATTCCTCGCCGGCGGTGCAGTCCAGAGGGAACCATTGGATCTTGAGCAGGGCTCCGGGGTGCCCTGGGGACGTTTTGAACCATCTTAATCATGTGCTAATCTAATTGGAAGCTCATAATATTTTGTATCGCAATGACGGGGACCGTGTGTCTGGAAAACCTCCACCCCTCATGAAAAGTTCTCACATCCAAACATAACACATCTGACACCTAGCATTTTATAAAAAGAGACGTGTGTCAGAAGAGATGTAGCGGGCGTCTTTGATGCGACTGTTCTATTATAGTTACTTGCTCATTGGAATCACGCTGGAATTTTAAGTATATAGACATAGATGCAATGCTTGTGGATGTGGAACAGATCTACCCAGGAAGGGAAGCCTGTACTTTGGAAGTCGATATATTGTTTCCATACTTTGAGGGCATAATGAGAGGAAAACAACCAGAGAGGGCCCTTAGAGAAAGTAGGACCCCCGTCTTGGAAGGCTTCCCTGCTGCAGAACACGATTGCTGGTACCTTCTCTGCACAAATTCCCCATACGGTCAGAGCTGCATTTCTGGTTAAATGCCCTGTTTCTTCTGGGTAAATTCCTCCCCCACTTCCAGCTGAAATTCTGGATGAATTTTGGATTAGATTCCTTTCTTATGAGCTGGCTTATATTGGTAACAGAAGTAATTGGACGATCTTTACCAGTTCATTATACTCTGGATCTGGAAAAATAGTCCTTGCAGTTTGCTTGCTTTCCCAGAATAGAAATGAAGCAAGAGCTGACACTGAAACGTGAGTCTTTTAATGCCTGTAAAGTAGCCGAGGGTCGTGCTCCCGAGATGCGCTGCAGCAAGCGGGCTGACCCGGCTTCTGTCAGCACTCACAGTGTTGATTCCTCCTCCAGGTGAAGTTCAGTTTCCAGGACCTCCCACCAACGTCCACGCCTCAGAAATCAGCAGGACATATGTCGTCCTCAGCTGGGACCCACCCTCCCCCCGTGGCAAGGAGCCGCTGATGTATTTCATTGAGAAGGTACACCCCGGCTGGGTTTCCTGAGGCTGCAGATCTCTGTAGGCTTTCCAGTGGTGCTGTGGCTTGTGTTTTAAGGATGGGCGGCTCTCAGATCAGTTACTTAATGGGAAGCTGCAGACACTGGCTGAGCTGTGAACGCCTGAGGGGTTCTGCGAGGGGCGTGGCATCCGAGGAGCATGTCCCGCTCAGGCCGTGCCGCCCCCCACCCCCCACCCCGTGGGGGCCAGTCAGGCTCCCGGGTCCCTGCTGTACACGAGGGCCTCGCACGGAGGGAGCCGCCAGCTTTCTTCCTGCTGGAACATTCTAGGCTCCCAAGTTCTGAGGATTCCGGTTGTGGGCAGGAGGACAGCGGCTCCTGCTCTCAGTTTGCTCATAAGCCGAGTGGCCACTTGGTGGCGATCGTGTTTAGGAATCCACACTTCAGACGGCGAGGGTTACGCAGTCATTGGTTTGCAGACTTTTTAGATCTGGACGCGTAGGAAGAAATAGTTTGTGTGTTGCAGACACACACACACACACACACACACACACACACACACACACACACACACACACTGAATGTACATCACCAACTAAAATTCAAGCACAGTACCCTTCCTCCATGCCCTGTGCTCTCTCTCCTGCTTTGGTCTGTCCACTGCACTAAAAATACAGGTTGTGACACAGTCATTCAGATCGCTGGCCTGTGACTGGGCTGTGGACCGTTGTTGAAAAACCTGTATAACCATACGAATCCTGTAACCGTGGTTTTGTGATCCTAAATTTATATTACAATGTAATATACAATCCAACACGTGTAATATACACATAAAGTCTATAACTCTTAATGTGAGCGTATATCTCTCATACAGTAATAGTGTGTAATGCAGCAAGGCGAAGGAAAGCAGGATGGAAATGAACAGTTTTCAGGCTACAGACGGTATAATGACCCTCAGCTTTCTCTGCTTATCTGCAAGGCTTACCTGTGGGCAGAGTCAGGTGTTAACTTCTTGCTTCTGGGTGCTAGCCTGTTGTTTTTGCGTCATGAAAATCTAGTGGTCAGCCCTCCCAGGAGGAAAGGCGCTTTCTCAGGCCCTCTTCGGAGACATTTTCCTACTCACCTACCCAGTGCCGGAAAGACCAAGTTGCAGCAAACACATTTAAAAATCTTGTAAAATTCTAAATTATTTTTTATTGAGACATGGTTGATGTACAGTATTATGTTGGTTTCGGGTGTAGTATGTCGTGATTTGACATTTGCATACATTATGAGGTGGTCACCGCAAGGAGTTTAGTCACCATCTGTCCCCATACAAGGTAATTACAGTATTATTGACCATCTTTCTTCTGCTGTACATCATATCCCTCGACTTTGCTACAGGACTGGGGGTCTGTACCTCTGACTCCCCTTCCCCTATTTCACCGCCCACTAGCAAACCCACTTTTAAAAAGAGGCCTGCCTCACCGAGGGCACCCTTCCGTCCCCTACCCACTGCCACGGGTGGTGAGTAAGAGCACAGGGTGTGTGATCAGGGAGAGGAAGCTTCCAGGACAGCCTGAGGGGAGCCGAGGTGTCCAGGGAGCCCGGGAGGGAGGGGCAGCAGGGACCCCGGGAGGGAGCCGGACTGCGCTACTCCCCGGTGAGCTGGGCGGGCGAGGCACCCACCTCTGTCTGTTGCTCACGGAGGACGGCCCTGCCCCAACCCATCCAAGGTGGTCTTGGGGGCCTTAGTTCCTATCAGACCTAAAAGGAACCACAGGGTTGGTTATGGGTCAGCGTCCTCTGTCTAGTCCTGTATTTCCACTTTATGTCAGGACCAGGCACAAGATGCTAGGAACGGCGGCGCTCTGGTTAATAGCTTGGCATCTGAGCACAGTTTGAAGCACGCGTCTTCCCCTGAGTGAGCTCCGCTTGGAAAGCCCACGTGGGGCCACAGCCCAAGGCGCACGGCCTGTCCTGTCCACGTTGGGCTCGTGTGCTGAGAGTTTGGCTGTGGTGAAGGCAGTGGTGCACTGCGGTCCTCGGGGTGCAGAACCCCAAGAACTTCCTCCACCCCTGCTTAGAAGATGGGCGCTGGCTTTTCTAGAAGCTTGGCTGTAAGACCCTAGCAGTGTCTTCCCCACTCCCTCCCTGTCTTCCCTCCTTCAGCCCCAGGGTCCTTTTCTCCCATCGGCCCAGCTAAGTGTACCCAGGGCTCCCCTGCTACCCCTCCCCCTGCTCTCCAGATGGAGAACATACTCGGGCACAAGGGGGCCTCTGACTGTGGATGCCTGCGTCAGTCCAAGAAAGCCACTTCACTTTTGCTAAAATGAGAGAAGACTTCTCTAAACAGGAATCTAATTTCTAGAAGCCTGGGTTGTTCGAAATGCTTTCCCAGTCCTTTCTGGCAGCCTTAGTGGGGTCAGAGTGCACTCAACTTTTACTACCTCAGGATTCCTTTCAAAAAGGGGGCTTATCTCTATAGGAATAAACTAAATTCGACATGCAATCCCAGTTTTAAAAGTAATTACCAATGATAAAACTTAAACACGCAGTGTAGAAAATTTGGAAAACATGTATATGTTATACAGAACAAAATGAAAATCACGAATAATTTGATCATGCAAAATAGTCATTATTAACGTGTGGGACATATTTAGTCTTTTTCTCCATCGTTTTTTATATCTTGATACATCATACATACAATTGGCATCCTGTATTACATTTAAGAAAATGATACAATTCCTCTCCTCTGAGTAAAGATCTTTATACAATAACTTAAATGGCTACATTTAATGTATATGTATCATTTTGTATCATAATGTACCTACCCTATTGCTGGTCATTTAGGTTGCTGTCACTTTGTTATTACTATAATAGCTGAGAAATGGCAAAAAGTTTAAACTGAAATGTGAGTAGTTTTGATGTAATTTTACACGTCTACTCCTCAATTATCTCTAATTGTTTAGAGTTCATTCCGTCTTTACTAAAACTACGACCTATGTATTGATTCCCTGAAGATTTCCATAGTTTATTGGCTTTCATGTAAAAATGTTCTCTGGTAACATTTCCAACTTTGGGTAGTTTCTCACCTCCTTCTCCAAATTGGCTTCCTTCTCCTAAAATTCACAACAGAGGTATTGATGGCCCCGGAGGTGCTGTGGGCTGTGGGTCCCCCGCGATGTAATCGAGGGCCAGAGTGGAGCATCCCCTCCCCGCCACGTGGGTCTGGGGAGCTTGGCTCCATCGAGGCCCCTGTCTTTGCAGTCCGTGGTCGGGAGCGGAAGCTGGCAGCGGGTGAACGCACAGACGGCCGTGAGGTCCCCCCGATACGCCGTCTTCGATCTTGCTGAGGGGAAACCATACGTGTTCCGAGTGTTGTCAGCAAATAAGCACGGCCTGAGCGACCCGTCGGAAATCACCGCCCCCATTCAGGCCCAGGACACCATCGGTGAGTTCTTAGCGCGAGTGACCAAACTGTAGGATGGGCCCCGAGTAACATCACCCGTGTTGGAGAACCATAACCAGTGTTGGTAAAGACGTTAGTGTCGGACGTGATTTAAAATTCAAATTGCCTTAAAATTCCATTTTACAAGAGATGAAGATCTCTCTGCCTCGTTTTGGTCAACACTTCTCCAAAGTTCCGTCTTCTTTCTATGAAACCAATAAATGGATTAGCAATATTTTTAGGCAATGGCCACTTAACAAAAAAAAAAAACAAAACCCAACCCTAAATGCATTAGGGTTTCTTGCCCATATGGCTTGAAATTCCCTCTCAGAATATGTCAAATACAGATTAGAGAAATTCTGAATCGTGCGAGGGGAGAAATCCATGGTCTGATTCTGAGTCCCTTGCAGAGTCCCTTGAGTCTGATAGAATTGTGTCCTATGTTTTTTAAATGGCTAATTTTATATCCCCACATAGTTCCTAGCAGGGTAGCAAAGCACGTGCGTCCCTGGGGGAGCTTTGCGGATGGGTCTGTAGGGGCGGCAGGGACAGGAGATTCCGTGATGGGAATCTCTTTCTTCGGAAGGGAGGGACTTGGGGACAGAGAGCACAGGGCCTGCCCGGAACCTCCTGGGCGCCCCTTTGCCCTGCACCGTCTTCCTTGTCCCTTCCTTGTCCACATCTCATCTAAAGCCCCAAGCTCTGCAGGCGAGAGGGCCACTGGCTCTCTGGCGTGCCCGCAGACTCCCGTGCCGCTGAGCCTGTGTCCCTGTCCCCCCTGCACAGTGGTCCCCTCAGCCCCCGGCCGCGTCATCACCTCCCGGAACACAAGGACGTCCGTGGTGGTGCAGTGGGAACAGCCGAAGCACCAGGAGGACCTGCTCGGCTACTACGTGGACTGTTGCGTGGCCGGGTCCACCGTCTGGGAGCCCTGTAACCACAAGCCCGTCGGCTACAAAAGGTGCTGCCTGCCCGGGTCCCCCCTCCACCCGACATCCTTGCCCCCGAGAAAACGTGAGAAGCACAGCCCCCGGGACCCACGGGGCCTTGGGGTGCAGGTGCCACGGCAGGAACACCTGTGATGTCCACACCACGGGCCGGGTTCCTCACCCACACATGGGGGCTGCAGAGCTGGAAGCTGGGGAGCTAGCTCTACCCCGCGGCTGAAGTGCTTTGTCTGTCGATGAAGAAAAGCCCCAGAGCATCTCCTCTGACGTACTCAGCGTTTAAGACTCACCCTGAAGAGGAGAGTTAAAGTAGCAACTAGGACGGGAAGGGTGTTTTATTTCTCTGTATCGAGGTTTTGAACTTTTAAAATTGCTTTGTTCACAAAGCTGACAGGCCTTCCCTCCGGCCACCAATTGCACAAAGCCGGGGAGGGGGTGGAGAGAGGCGCCTGGCTCCTGTGCAGGGGCGACGGCGGCTCTGCCGGCGGTGGGGCCGAGCATCTTTCCTGCCGACACTGACTCGCTCCCGTCTCAGGCTGAGCCTGCGGGGGGGCCTGGGTGTGTGAGGGTCCCCCCCAGGATGCGCTTGGGGGAATAGCTGTCAGATCCTCCACTGCGGACGGAGAGGAGAGTTAAAGTAGCAACCGGGACGGGAAGGGTGTTTTATTTCTCTGTATCGAGGTTTTGAACTTTTAAAATTGCTTTGTTCACAAAGCTGACAGGCCTTCCCTCCGGCCACCAATTGCACAAAGCCGGGGAGGGGGTGGAGAGAGGCGCCTGGCTCCTGTGCAGGGGCGACGGCGGCTCTGCCGGCGGTGGGGCCGAGCATCTTTCCTGCCGACACTGACTCGCTCCCATCTCAGGCTGAGCCTGCGGGGGGGCCTGTGAGGGTCCCCCCCAGGATGCGCTTGGGGGAATAGCTGTCAGATCCTCCACTGCGGACGGGTTATCCACTACGGCTCTGACACCCTTCCCTCTTCACTCTTTAAAAACCAATAAACTGGAAAAGGCTGTGGCTGGAAAAGGAGAGACATAACTGACGCTAAAGTTAGATGTTATGCACAGCCCACGCCAGCAAGTGCAGGAAGAGCTCTCAGAGCAAAACACCTCAAATATTCTAGTGCAGGGATTTCGTGAATGCCTGATACGTGTTGGCAGACTCGAAGGTAAATAGCTGTTGCTCATGTTTACTGAGTTCTTACCGCGTGCAAGGTGGCTGTGCTGAGAAGTAGGTGCTATGATCCTCTTTCACAGATGGGAAAACAAAGTCTTTCCGGGGTCAGGTAACTTGACTGAGGACTTAAAATCTGTTAGGGGTCCAAGCCGGTCTCCAAGCCAAATCTTAGCCAGTGTGGTGTAACCCCTTCGCCCTAAGTTTTACAGACGTGGGTTCTTTTAGGAAAGGAGAGGAATCCTACTTTAGAATAGAACTTTGATGCAGACAAAATCCAGAAGACCTGGAAATGAAGGGGGAGCCTAGGCACTGAGTGAGGTCGCTCAGGATTTCCAGGGCTTTGCTTCCCGTGCCCCCCAGGACCCGCGGGCAGCAGCTGGTGCCCCTGCCTCCCCCCCACCGCGAGTCCAGCTCCCTCAGCCCCAGTGTCGTTGGGTGTTGCTGGCTTACTTTTGGATGTGGCATGTTGATTGGAATTAATATGCGTCCGCGAGGCGCCTGAAAAAGTAAACTTCTTTTCAGTCCCAGTGACAAATGTTCATGGCGTGTTCAAAATGCTTTCTGTGTCTATTGTAGGAAGAAAAAGGGTTGAGCCTTGTATTCACACCCCCGATTCGTGTTTTTATCAGGTTCGTGGTGCACGGCCTAACCACCGGCGAGCAGTACATCTTCCGAGTTAAAGCCGTTAATGCTGTTGGGACAAGTGAGAATTCTCAGGAGTCTGACGTCATAAAAGTCCAGGCCGCCCTCAGTAAGTAATTCATGGGCGACTCTGTGCCACCTTTCGGTTCTCCGCTACGTTTTAATTTCTGCATGAATAAACCTTTATGATGCCGTTTGGAATATTACCAGAGGGGAAAAGTGGATGTAAATTGTTGAACAGAGAACACGCAGTTCTGTGGAAACCTCTCATCAATTGGCTACTTGTCTTGGGAATGCCAGTGTGAGAGGGAGAAAGGATAATATGCTAGTAAAATGCAAATTGAAAATAGAAAATATTATCAGAGGTCACACTGGTTTCCAAGCGCACGTGCCCCCATTAAAGTGTATGCTGTAGGGTGTGACTGTCTCTTTTCAAAATAGGTGCTAAAACAGAACGTCGATGGCTTTTTCAGCTCTTCTTAGTTCAAGGAACTTCACGTCACTCCAGAGAATTTCAAATGTTTATGTTAACTCTGTGGCTTTGTTCATAAATAGTGATCTTTCAAAATTATTATTCTGACTACACAGAACACTTCGGGGCCGAACTTGCAGTGATGGGCCCTAGGAAACCTGGTTTGCGCAGCTCTGTGTTGTATAATGTTGCTCTGGTTGTTTCATATAAAATGGACCCCATGTCTTAAAAGTATTCAGGAAGATTTAAAACCACGATCGCCTCGTAGACACATTTTGAATCATAGTATTATCTTTTCACTTCTGAGAGAAATGTTTTGCTCTTTATTTTTGTCTTCAACTAAATCTAAAAGTATCTTCAGAAATTACGATTTCTCGTCTAACAATAGAAAAAATAACGTGACTGGCATTTCCAAGGAATGTCAAATCTGATGATACTTAGGTGGGCAATATAGTAAAACATTAACTCTTATTTTAAGCTCATTATAATCTATCAGTTTTTCCCAGGAGGGACTTTCAAACATTACCACTAGCCTCTTCACGTCATTCCTACTAAATGAAAGCCAATCATGTACGTTTTAATTCTGCAATAAGACCAGCTCATTCCCGGGTACCTGTATCTCGGGTAACAGAGGATGATAGGACGTAGGTTGCTCAGAGTTGGGGATGGGGGGAAGCAGAGACACATCCTCTTCAACCTGTCAGGAAAAGATGGTCCATGTCCGAACAGGGTGTTCCAAAGGGAAACTTGAATTCATACTCATTTGAATTAATCTGAAGTTTCTATAACTATGGAGGAAGTTAAGACTCACTGGCCTAAGTCTATCGGTCATCACTGGCTGTGGAAGGTGAGGTTGTCATTCTTCATGGGCGCGATGAGAAAGCTGCTCTCTCAAGGTTTTCCTTAGAGGAGGGGGAGAGTCTTTTGTCTCAAGTGTCCTTCTTGGCCCTTGTATTATTGAAATATTGGAGGATGGATGTATGGAGGTATGTATTGGAAGATGTATTTAGAAATTGCAATACATATATATGAAAGAAGCTTTTTAAAAACCGACTCTCTTTAAAAGAGGAGACAAAGACCAGCGAAGATGGTGAGCAGGGAGACCTGGACAGGACAGAGGGTACAGGCACCCGGGGCCATCTTCCACTGCTACCCGTCCCTCTGAGGTGCTGGAGCCGGCCGCGGTAGGTTAATGATTATTGCACTAAGATCCGGGTGACCTTCCTGCTGTGTTTCCTGCAGCCGTCCCGTCCCATCCTTACGGGATCACCCTTCTGAACTGTGACGGCCACTCCATGACCCTGGGCTGGAAGGTGCCTAAGTTCAGCGGTGGCTCAGCCATCCTCGGTTACTACATAGACAAGAGAGAGGCTCACCACAGAAACTGGCATGAGGTCAACGCCTCGCCTCTCCAAGGGAGGATCCTGACGGTGGGTGCTCACGGACTCGTTCGCTTTTGCAGGCAATTTCTCACGCGGGGCAGGGTCCGCATTCTGTGTCTCAGAGTTCAGTGGCGTCAGGCAATTTGACACAGAAACAAAAAGGAATGAAACAATTCACCATGAGAACTTAGGGTCACGGAGCATCTTCTTTGGAGAAGCGAAGCAGAGGAGGCGAGCCGGCAGGTGGATCGTTTGCAGGTGCAGGCGTTGCTGTGAGCGGCATCCGGCCTCCACCCCGGTGGCTGGAGCTCTCAGCCTCGGGGCAGGATGCGCAGGAGACGGTGACGCTCGAGGCTCCTCTGCTCGTTTGTCCCCGTTTCCCAAGGAAGGCGTGTGCTCAAGCCTCCCAGTGAGCCTCTTGCCCAACTACGCGTTACGTCCGGGTGCAGGGAGCAGGAGCCACATGGATTTGGAGTAAGAAAGAGCAGAATCAGGTCGCCAGGCAAGCCCTCGGCAGCCCGCGGGCAGCAGCTCTCACCTCCCCGAGCCCCCGCTCCTCCCCGTGAGCTACCACGCAGGGCTTCTCGTGAGAGAGATGAGGGAGAAGGTGTTTGCTTAACGGAGCACCCGGGTCGGTGACGGTAGCTCACGCAGTTACCGGGCAGCACGCCCACCTGTTCATTCACAGGAGTCACGCGGTAAAGCGAGGGGTTTATTGCGGGAGGCGGAGAGGAGGTCTAATCCCTGTCTGGTACAGGATTCTGTGCCAGTACCTATATTTATGCAATACGTATCTATCATGCGTTTTGTTGTGTATGACGCGTATTGCCAAAATTCAAGCTCGGTGCGAAGATCCTGGCGTTTTGTCCACGCTTGTCCCCGGACACCTTACTGTTGGCTGTCAGGTCCCAAACTCCGGAGGAAATGCCCACGTGCTTTCTGAATGCCGACATTCCACGAGGCCAGACCTGCCTTCCAGGGGATAGAGCGGCTCCACGTGACACGTGCTTGCTTTGGGAGCTGTTGTGTTCAGAGACAATGTCATCCAGATGCTGTGTTTGATCCAGTGGCCGGGCTGCCGGGCAGGGCTGATGGTCTGGTCCAGGGCCTTCCCTCCATCTTCTGTGGCACAGACCAGGCAGAGTGGACCCTCAGGGGCCTCCAGCCAGTGTGCGGGGAGGAGACAGGTCACTCCCCACCGCCCCCCCCGCGAGGACGCTTCCCTTCCCGGGCCCTTGACACCCCAGGTGCGGTGTCGCCGGGGGTGGAGGGTGGAGACCCTGGGCCCGAGGTCAGGTCCCGCCCACCGTTCTTCCACTGGTTCCTTGTGGCTTTTGTCTCTGAGCCTGTTCCCCTGCCTGGGTCATCACGTCATCCCCGGGGGGAGGGTTTATGGAGTGAATGAGGCCAACCATGTCGGGGTGAAGGTGGTGACAGCAGCATGCAGGTGGAGCTATAACCTTCCACAGACGCCTACTTGACTTACTGACAAGGTCCCTCACCCTCACATTCCATCTATAAATCAACCAAAATACCCGCTTTCCCCCCGATGGATGGTAACGCAGCTTTTGTTTCATCTATTAATTAATTAATTAATTTTAAAAAATTGAAGTATGGCTGATTTACAACGTTGTGTTAGTTTCAGGTGTACAACAGTGATTCAGTTATACATACATATATGTATATATATAGATTCTTCTTCAGATTCTTTTCCCTTATAGGTTATCACAAGATGTTGAATATAGTTCCCTGTGCTGTACAGTAGATCCTTGTTGTTTATCTGTTTTATAGACAGGAGTGTGTACCTGTTAATTCCAACCTCCTAATTTATCCCTCCCCCCCTCTCCCCTTTGGTAACCATAAGCTTGTTTTCTATGTCTGTGGGTTCGTCTATAATTTAAACATCCTCTGAATAGGTGGAGGGCTTGGCAGAAGGCTCACTCTACGAATTCAGAATTGCCGCCTCCAACCTCGTGGGGATCGGGCAGCCGTCGGACCCCAGCGAGCTCTTCAAGTGCGAGGCCTGGACGGCGCCGGAACCGGGTAAGACGGTCTCTCCAGGACTCACCCCTGGGTACCCCGCGTGCACACGCGGGGCTGGCCGGAGAGGGGGCCTTCCGTGGCGCCAGCCCAGGCCTCACCAGCCTCTGCAGCCAGCAGGCCTCAGTCGCTCTGCAGAGATCCTGGCACCACTACCACGTGCCAGGCCCGGGGCAGAGCTGTGCCTTAGGTGGCGCCACCCTGTGGTCCGGGCCGTGGAGACACAGGTAGGGCAGTGACAGGCACCGAGTCATTAGCACTGAAGTGTGAGGCAGGGGGGCCACCCACCCCCGGCTGCTCCCCCGAGTCGAGGATGCTGTGGCCAGAGGCTGGTCCAGGGCAGACCTGCTCCAGGTGAACTTCTCCCAAAGGGGCGGAGAGAGGCCAGCTCCCAGCAGGAGAGGCTCCAGCTGGGCCAGAGTGGGGACAGCAGGACCTTACTGACGGTGTATGCACTCAGGTCTCCTCCTCCCAGACCACGTGGGAGCTTGGGGCCTCTGGTTCTAAAGTGAACATTGACAAAATATCTGCATTTACTCAGGGCTCCACATTTTAAAACTGTTCTCACAAATTTGCAGGGACTGGGCATCGATTTCTCTGTATCCAGTCCATCAGGACCCCTAATGCCGTGGATAATATGCTCATGGTTTGAACAAAACAAAGTGAGACAAAACAACGAACCTGAAGTTGAAGCTGAAAAGCTCAAAAAATTGAGACGATTGTTCAGTTCTGTGGCCAGATTATATGGCTTTTTCTTTTCTTTTTTGGGGGGGCAGGAGGGCGGGGGATACTTGTTTTAATGAAATTAATTTTTTCCCCTTGGAAGAGTCAGTGGAAGGAGAAGCTGTAGAAGTTCCCAGAGGCTTTTGGGGGCTTAGAGGGATTGGTTAGGGTGGGACCCCTCCTGCCTTTACTGCTCAAGGCTCCGCTGGACCTGGGCGTGGTTGGCGGCGCCCCAGGGTCACTGTCACAGGCGGGCCTGGGTACTAGGCTGGTGGAGCTGGTGAGTGCTTGGTTGCCGGGTGGTCAGGCTCCCTGGGTGAGTCCTGTGATGCCCAGGTTTCCAGCCCAGGAGGTGGGTGGGTACCTCAGGATCCTCTCCTGCACACCTTTCTCTCTGTGAGACGTACCTGCTGGTCCCGGGAGAGCGTGTGGACTCGTGAATTCGACCACAGGCTCGCCTGACTTTTCAGGTCCTGCCTACGACCTGACGTTCTGTGAGGTCCGGGACACGTCCCTGGTGCTACTCTGGAAGGCCCCGGTGTATTCGGGCAGCAGCCCCGTCTCCGGGTATTTCGTCGACTATAAGGAAGAGGATTCCGGAGAGTGGGTCACCGTCAACGAGGCCACCACGGCACATCGCTACCTAAAGGTGACGGCACTCCTTCTCAGGCTTTGTCTTCCGGGGAACATGTTGCATCCCTGTCGGGGGTCTAGCTCAAAGCCCCCAGGGAGCTGGGCACATGACCTGGTACCCCTGCTGCCAGCCAGTGGCGTTCCAGGTGCCCGCCCCTCCGTGGACGTGGGGAGCGACTGGATGGGTTTCCTCTGCTTCCTGCCGCCCGACAACCCCCAGTGGTGCTGACACCTCACGGTCACGGGCTGCGTTGATGTGCCTTCCACGGTGATGACTAGAATTATGTCTTTCCGCACCAAGCCCGTGTTTTCTTCGCTCAGTTCACGAGATCGCTGATGGACGTCTATCTGATAAACACGCACACACGTACACACAGTGTAAACACGTTTGACAGAATTATGCTGTGTAATTTCTCTATCCCCTCTTTCTCCAAATACTTCTGTTTTTAGCACCTGCAATTCACCGGTCACTGGGGTCAGGTTAGTGCTGACAGTGGCTTAGACCCGGGGACCCAGCTGCCCTCGTCAGAGGCTTTCTTCTTTGGGTTGTGGGCTCTGGGGTGTGGTTTAGACAGAGAGGCAATGTACTTCCTTAAAGGAAGCCCGCACCTGAGTGACAGGTAAATGGGCAGCTGCCTCTGGAAAGCGGTTGGACAACATGAAACAAGATCAGTGTCTTCTGAACGAACAAAAACTGCTCAGAATCCAGCTGAGTGAATTCGTTAGAAATTAGCTAATATACATTTTATTTTTGGTTATCAATGCAGATTACAATATACATCGTCTGTAGACGTATAAGAGATGGGTTTAATTTTGATATTGCCCCAATGATGGGATATTTTGCACAAAGTAAAAAATCACATGTGAAATGATATTTAGTCCCGTAGAATTACGTTAAATATCAACACCAGATTATAAACTAGAGGATATGATTTCAATTCTGCTTTAAAATTTGCAAAGAACAAAGAAGAGGATATATCAGAACAGTAGCAACCCTGTTTATTCTCGCCAAGTGAGGGCACGAGCCTGCCCGTCTCCTTTTCCCTTCTGCACTCCTGACTTCCTCTGTACGGCTATTCCAATGGGAAGAATAGGCTATTTGTAAAAAGAAAACACGTGTGTAATAAAATGTGATGAAGAATGAAGTCATTTTCATCTGTCTGTTCACATGTGACGTTTCCTCCTTCTTTCAAGGTCTGTGACCTGCACCAAGGAAAAACCTACATCTTCCGTGTCCGGGCAGTAAACGCTAGTGGGGTGGGGAAGCCCTCAGACACGTCGGAGCCGGTACTTGTGGAGGCCAGGCCAGGTGAGCCTCATCTGCTCGGCTGTTGACAGGGCAAACCTCACAGCAGGGTGATCTGGAAGGAGGGATGCGTGTGTGTGTGTGTGAATGGACGGCGGATGCATGGACGGTACCCGTCACATTTATAGAAGGAGTTGGATTGACAGACGCAGTACAGCATGTCTTCAGAGACCCACTGCACGCCCCCCCCAGCATCCTGGGCAGCAAGGGGCACGTGAGTTCATTCTGCAAGGGTGGCAGGGTCTTCGTTTCAGCAGTAGAACATGCAGGGATGACGATGGTCTTTTATGTTACTGCTGAGTTTTGATCAGAAATTATAAAGCCGCTGGCAATCTTCTTGGCTAACAGTAGTAAGAGCCCAGCTGAGGGGACCTTGGCGGGGAAGTGCTTCCGAGGGGAGGGGGGTGAACTCACGGGATACGTGGGGAGGAGGATCTCTGGAAACCATGTTTTCCCTGGATTTCTCCCCTCCCTGGAGATTGGCTCCATGGATACCCTGCCACCCGGCTCTGTGCTCCTCTGTCCTCCTGGCAAGGGGCGCGTCTGTGTGCACCTGGCTCACGCCGGCGTGTCTCCTCCCGTTATGATTCCTAAGGGACAGATGCTGACTGGCCTGTGTTGGGCCAGGTGTCCACTTGGTCAAAAAGGAACAAACAAACAAACAAACGATCCCCCGAAGGAAAAAGTGGAGAAAGTAGAGCCCGGGTGTGTGGGAAACAAGTGCCCTAACCACGCTGCCCGGGCCCCCAGGAGTGGCGAGGGGTCAGATCCCAAAGGGGAAAAGGATCGTTATGGCCAGGATCGGCAGCCCAGAGGGTTTTCTCCAGTGCTGCTGGATGCAGAAAAGGAAGTGGACAGACATGTGATGACTTAAAACCCAAACCTGAACTTTCCTGCTTTCCATCAGCTGCCCAGAGGGCTCGCTCTTTCACATCTGCCCGATGTCCTGGGTAGACCGTAGGCAAAAACTGATGATTCGATGTAAAACAAGCTCTCCGCCTGGGCCATCCCCTCTCCAGAAAAAAGACTCGGAAGGATGCTGTGTTCCTAAGATGCTCCCTGGCGTTCTCGCTCCGCAGGCACCAAGGAGATCAGCGCGGGCGTGGATGAAGAAGGCAACATCTACCTGAGCTTTGACTGCCAGGAGATGACGGACGCCTCTCACTTCACGTGGTGCAAATCCTACGAGGACGTTGCGGGTGACGAGAGGTTCAAGGTCGAGACCGTGGGGGACCAGTAAGTTCCACTCTGGAGCTGGCAATCCTCACCTCTTAGGAACGCCTGCAAACACAGTAATTAACATACCGGCTTTTCTTCCCTTTCAGCTCGAAGCTGTACTTTAAGAATCTGGATAAAGTGGACTTAGGGACTTACTCTGTGTCCGTCAGTGACACGGATGGTGTGTCCTCCAGCTTTGTCTTGGATGCGGAAGGTAACACCTGTAGGACATAGGCTTGCCTTTTGGGGTTTTATAACACTTTCAGAGATTGACCCTAACAGAGAAAAGACTGATTTGCTTAGAACAGGGGTGTGCGTTTGCAGGAGGCTGGGGATGGGAAATCCCTTTTAAAGCCAAAAATTACTTTGGAAATTACACAAACTCTTGAGTTTGTACTCTAGCCACTACATAAATCACTGGTCCGGGAGCATTTTATTTCTTGCTGTATACATTGCTTTTATAGCCTTCCACTTGTACTTTTAGAGATGAGTTTTAGTTACGTTTCATTAGTTTGGCAAGTAGCATATTAGCAAATAAGTCCGTACAATTAATGAGAGGCGCACAGATGAAAGAATCCTCCCTTTTCTCCCAACATTGAATAATCGAATAATCGGATGATAAAAGAAAACACATACATGTATATATATACACACACATTTGTATGTATATTTTTTATGTGTGTGAAATAATATTTAATTTCCATAGTTAAAATCACTTGCTGTCTTATAAACAGAAAACAGCAGAAAGAAGTGAAGGAAGTCGGTTTATTATGACCCGGGGAAAAGCAGCCGTTTCTCTTAGGCAGGTCCCCGGGTCTGAGTCCCGCAGACAATGAACTGGCCTCGGGAGGAGGATTCTTCCACTGCCTGGGTTGATGTTTGTGTCCAACCCTTATCTACCACCCCGTGCTGGTCAGAGTCAGTTTTACAAGTTTGTACGATGATAAGTCAGTGATGTGGAGGGAACTGTGTAGCATTGGACAGAACCCTCAAAACTCCGTGTTGGGCCTTTAAAAGCTTCTGAGTCTCTGAGAGCCCTCACTTAAAATGCCTTAAGCTTGATAGTCTAATCCTTTCCTTATCAGCTGGCATCTTGTTTGGCTGCAGTGAAGGGTGTGGTCCCAGGAGAGGGATACAAGGGGGGACGCCTAGGACGGGTGGGGAGGGGACAGGGTCTGATGGCTGCAGGCATCCGCAGGTCCCATGCAGACGTTGGGGGCACGGGGGTGAGCCCATGTGCGTTTAACGGGACCAGCAGGAGAAAGACAGAGGGGCCGCACCATCTCTGCTTCCTGGGTTCCCTGGCAAGCTCACTGCTCACAGACAGGGCGGGAAGGGACCGGAATCTGCTCACCTGCCTTTTAAGCTGCCCTTTCTGACCCTCACTCAGTGGCCTTCACACAGCTTTTTACTAGCAAAACATCCTTAAAGACTTCTGACAAGTGATGTACTCCTCTGCTCCGTTTGAAAGTTTGCAGATGACGTTTTCACCTTAATTTTAAATCGTTGCAAAGGATGAGCATTTCCAGCACATTTTATGCTGTATACAGACCTCAGGTACATTTCAGGCAAAACCTTGATGCTGCACCTTTAGCTCATTTGATGTATGGAAGTTCCCCCTGTGAGACCTAATGGGGGTGTCAGCCCTCACCCTCACATCAGCCGTCTAGGTGGAGTTACTTCTGGTCACAGAAAGTCTGCTTCATTGTTCGTTTCAAATAAACAGGTGCATACAAACCTCTGTGACCATGGTCTCATTGCTAAATGCTAATTTTAAGAAGAAAGGAAGGAAGGAAGGAAGGAACGAAGGAACGAAGGGACGAAGGAAGGAAGGAAGGAAGGAGGAGGGAAGGAGGGAAAAGGAAAGAAGTGGTTTAGAACCTTCAATTGTTCTTAACTTGCTCTCGGGATGCTCAGGAGCAGTGCGTTTTTATTTTTTAATGTATCATCATTATTATTTATTATTTAAATTCATGATAATACACCACAGTGAAGTTCTGGGTGGGTGAGAGAGGTGCTGAAGCAGGACACTTTTAACGCGGAAGGAAAATCACAGAGCAGCCACGTTCTCAGCCAGCCAGACCAATTTCAGGAAAGAGTTCATATGGAATTAGAGGATCTGGAAATGGGTCCCTTTACATACCCCCCCTGTAGGTCTTCCTCTCTTCGAGGGGTACACCTGCCCCCCCGTGCCCCCCACTCCCAGGGACCTCTGCCCTAACCCGTCCTAACGGGTCCCTTTAGTAAGTGGGTTCTTTAAATGGTGAGGATCTCAGTTGCAGGCGGTAATTCACTGGAGGGAGTATTCAGTTACAGTTATCCCATGTCTCCTTTTAACTCGCAGTTCTAATTTCTTTCACAGCCTCAAATTAAACTTGGTGATGTGATGTCAAATCTCTGCTTTGCTTTTAAGCCAGCTTCTGAACGTACAGGTCAAAACCAGTGATTATATTTTTCTTAATTTTAGAGCTGGAACGTTTGGTGGCGCTGAGCAATGAGATAAAAAATCCCAGTAAGTGAGCCTGGAGCTCAGAGCAGGATTGCGCTCTGGGAAGGCATGTTCGTTACCGCGTGCAGCTCTGGAAGGGACGCTCTGGGGAGGGGATGGCCTCGTTTCGTGCTCCAGCTTACACACTTGTCAACAATTCGCTCAAAACAAGTATTAGCTAATATTGTAACGTGTAGCAATTTTCATTGCATGCAGTGTTTTGGATTTCGGGTTGAGTGTGGCTGTTTAATCCAAGTGAGAATTGTATCAAATGGGATCTTCAGTTATTGGATTACATTGAATTCAGAAAGAATATATCCATCTGTGTTCACCGGGCCCATCAGGAAAGCAGACCGTGCACGTGCAGGGCTTCACGGGGCCTGGAGGCTTTGAATGCAGCGCCAGGCTAACTAGAGTCTTATTTCTTTGTTTTGGTTTTCATAATCCAGTTCAGTACTCCGGGGTTTCACATTCTCCAAAAATTTAATAATGAGGATTGATATTTTCCTACAGTATACAGCTATTCTTTCTCGCAAGGATTCATGCATTATTGACTTGTGATTTCTTTTCTTCCTGCAGCAATTCCTCTGAAGTCAGAATTAGCTTATGGGATTTTTGATAAGGGCCAGGTCCGCTTCTGGCTGCAGGCTGAGCACTTATCCCCAGACGCCAGCTACCGCTTTATCATTAACGACAGAGAAGTCAGCGACAGTGAGGTGAGTTCATGTGTGCGTGGCCTCTGGCTTTGGAGATGGCCAGGTATTACTTGGGAAGGTCAGTTCCTGAAAGTCAGTATTCTGGGTCTGTTTTCATCCCTTTTCGAGCTGTAGAAGTTGGGGTGTAGAAGGCTGACAACATGGATGAGGGATGGTTGATTCTCGCAATGTTCAGAGATTTGGTCTCGGTTAGGTGAGAGATCAGGAGGCCTTTAAATCCAAGCCTGTTGGAATTAAGGAATGACAAGCTACGTTTTAGGGACTTGGTGGTATGAAGAGGTTCAGGTTACGTGGGGTGGCAGTTGTCCTCAGTGGATCAGTTTATTCACTCTTGATGACGGTTTTGAAGGGGTATATTTTTGCCCTGATGTGAGCAATGCCTCCCTAGGCCCCCCTCCCACTGAGAGCGCCCCATGGAAGGCGTCCGCTGGGAAATTAGTTTCTGCACCTTCCCTGAGCTTTTAGGCTGCCCCCTTGGCCTGGCAAATCTGGGCAGAGAAAAATGTGTAGGATGCTATGATACAAACACTTTGCCCTTCTTCCACTTTTCATCGTGTAGAATGAAGCTTACAGATATTACAAGGATTCCTTTTTTGCCTGTGGAACATTGTGTTTCCATATACGTCCTCTTGTCTAATTATTCCAGCGCGACTGGGAGCCCAGTTAAAAGACGACCTGTTTGACGGAGCCTTTCTTTGTTGTTCAGCGGTGCCCTTGGGGTCTCTCACATCCCACCATCTTTACCCCCTCCGCTCTCTTTTCCCTTGACACCCAATGCATCGTGTCTATTTAGCTATCCTACGGAGCCTTCAGTGCCTCAGCGGTGTGTCTGCTGCACGGATCTCGACGGGATGCTTGAGATGTAGGGATTTCTCATGCCAGGTGCGCGGCCCACTTACTCTCCCTCTGAGCTAGGTGCCTCATCCCTAGTCTGGCCTCTGCGTCTGATGGGTTTTTAGTAAAGCTTGGTTAGACGAACGTCTCTCAGGAAGAAATCATGTATGGACAAAGATTGCGTGAGTTTTCTTATCCAGTCCATCTTCCCCGTGAGAATGATGACATCCTTGAAGAACTGTACAAATTGGGCAGTTGGCTAGGAAGTAGAAAGCATGCGGTTTCCTCCTGGCTGCAAAAAAGCACACAGTATGGATACTGTGTATGGAAGAGCATCGCATGATCAAGGTAATTGGAGACATTTTCTTTGAGCAGAGATCATGCTACGGGATGCAATGGAATTTAGTGTGATTGCACTTTATTTGTAGAACATCTTTTGATTAACATTCCGACCTGCTGTGGAGAGCTTGCTTTAAAAACGGATGTCTTTGCTACCTGACTCATCGTTTGGAATACGGCTGTACGATTTCATTCCTTAAGTAGCAATCCACAGGTGACTTTTCCATGTGGAGATTGATGCTATTTTGTGAAAGTCACGTAATAGCCTGTATTTATGGCCCCCATAAAATCACTGAACATCACCTCGCTGCATAACGGCAATCGCTAGAAGCCTGATTCTTTTCTCAAACCTGCCCAGAGCCTGCGGTGCAGAAGCTGAGAAAATGGAGAAGGCTCTGGATTGTAAGAGTCCGGCTGGTGAGCGTGGTTCCTTCTCACTTCTCAGACCTAATTAGAGCAGGTTCCTAGAGGCCTCTACTCCCAGATGTTTGACGGGGGCGAACGTCTTACAGGCTCAGAGCGGCACCGTTGTCTGATCAACTTGAAATTTGCTCCCCGTATTCAAAAGCAAATACTCAAAACTGCAAAGAAACTCGAGGACCCCGGCAAGGTACACCTGCTGCAGCCCTCAGGCTGCTGTCCCTTGTCCAGCCCCCAAGAACTACCGGAGTCTCCGGGGAGGTAGCAGTGTCCCGCTCCCGTAATCAGGAGGCTTCCTGTAATCGGTACCGCCTCCTGAGATGACCTCTCTCTCAAAATGTAATCTGAGCTCATGCCTTCTCATTCATGCTCTCTCTGTCACTTTATATACACCAAGTTCCCATCGAGAAAAAAATCTAAGCGATGTTGTACAAGTACACAGTGTATGCTTCACTTACTTGAAACAATATTGGAGTTTCCGATTTCCAGGTGATTTTTTTATGTTTCCTGGAAGTCAGGGCCTGTGGGCAGGGGTGGGCTTTATTCACTTAAAACCTGAAAGTCACATTTGATCAAACAGAACCTCAGGCATCACGTTAACCCTTGGGACCTCAGACACTCATCTTCCTTTCCCCGTGGATGGCAGCTTACAGTCTGCAGATTGTTTTTGATTGTCCGCCGTAGCCTAGAAAAAATGAGACGTAAACTTGCCCTCCTGGAGCTTATCCCAGAGTTGAAGAAATACAGCTTCAATCAGAGAATGATATAGAAAAATTACAGAATGAAGAGCGTGTTAAAACAGTACAGTGAGCACTGATTCAGAGAAGGCGGGGGTGTGGAGAGGCTGGAGTAGTTAGGCGAGATTTCAAGAGCAGTGGATTCCTGGGTTCTCCTTCGGACGAGGAATGCAGAGAATGGGCCCCGGCACAGGTGCGCCCTGCAGCCTGCACACGCGAGAGCTAGCAAGGTGGGGGGCCGGGGGGGGCGAGGAGGGTGGGCTGACCAGGGGAGTGGCCACAGGGCATCTTGCAAATACACTTGGATCAAACGGAAGGGGTCAGAAGGCAGAGGTGCCTCTTCCAACGTCAGGCAGGAGAGTTTAGAAACGATGCCCGCTGCTGAGGGAAACAGGCTTAGGGATGTTGAGCAAAGGTGCTATTTTGCTAATATTCATCTTCTCAGCTCTCTTGTGACACTGGCGTTTGGAATCCAAAATGTAAGTGTCACCTGAAGGAGAAAGAAGAGCACTGTGAAAATAAATACACACGAGGTGTCAGAAAATGGCCGATCTTACACATTTTCTGTTCGTTACCCGCAGATAGGAGTTCTTTGTAACAGTCTCATCGAGGTGAGGGCTGTAGAAGGAAGTGCAGGGTCTCAGGGGAAGGAGTGGACTCTCCTCCCCCGCCTCCTGTTGGTTGGCTGGTGACCACAGGTTATTGGCGATGACCCGCTCATCTCACCCCACAGCCCCACCTTCCCGGGACGGCTCATTCCTCAGGCCGCTGGCGGTGGGGGGGGGGGTGGCCTTTGCGTAAATCCCAGCCGGGCTCCTCTGAAAGGAAGCAGCAATGCCTGCAGGGAACCTCACCAGCAAAGGTTGTCACGCTTTTGCTCATTCCGGGCGGAGCGTCGGGGGGCTCAGGGCCAGAGGAAGCAGCCCTCCTGTGCTGTTGTGAGTGGTGGTCCCGAGGGGAGCCCCGGCCCCCGCGCCCCGGTGCTGTCCTCGCCCTGAATGAAGGCTGCAGCGAAGACGAGTCCTTCTTTGGATGCCTCCCTGACCCCTGATTGATTGCAGATATCGTATCCAAGGGTGGAATGAGACAGGGTCCCTGCGCAACCACACCTCAGTCTCTGTAGCTCATCACAGGCGATGAGAGCTCAGAGACGTGAGCTCTGGAAGGGCGGCACCAGGAGAGGGTCCCCCTTGGAGGCTGCCCGGACGGGGGATGCAGAGCCTGGGCACCTTCTACCCTGGTGCTGGTGGCGGTGTTGAGTAGGGGGCGACCAGTCGTGATGCCCGTGTCCCCAGAGTCCCCGGGACTGAAGCCCTCGCGGCCGTGGAGACGGTTGGTTGTTGCCTGTGGTTTTGTGATCGGTCGTGGCCAAGGGCGCCCCGTTCTCTCTCCCCCGTGTGCTGAGCTATCTCACATCAGGTGCACGTTCCCGAGGAGTGTGCAGAGTTCCTGCTGGGTTCTTTGTGTGTAGGTCACTCCGCACGCAGACCTAGGGCTTCATCGCCGAATGTCCCTCGTTTGATCTTTGGTTCACCAAGAGGTCCCTCGTTTGCTCTTTGGTTCACCAAGAGGTTCAGTGGCTGAAATTTCTTTTTGTGTTTTTTGGGCCCCATGATCCCTTAAGATACAATAGTTGATGCAACTGTTAGGTGCCAGCAGGAAAACTGGAGGGAGGCATTTCACGGTGGAATTCTCCCCTTCCTTCTGTGCTCCCAGACACACAGAATCAAGTGTGACAAGTCAACGGGCCTTATCGAGATGGTGATGGATCACTTTACCATCGAAAACGAAGGCACCTACACTGTGCAGATTCATGATGGAAAAGCCAAAAATCAGTCTTCTCTGGTTCTCATTGGAGACGGTATGCTGTGTGGAAGGTCTTCATACGTCTGTAAAGGAAAATTCAAAGCAAATTCTTTCGACCAGAGAGAAGCAAATGTGTTTCATTTCTATTTTTTTTCCCCTTAAATATTGGATTTAGCATTCAAGGCTGTCCTAGAAGAGGCTGAATTTCAAAGAAAGGAATTTCTCAGGAAACAAGGTAGGTGGTTGGCTGGCTTCCCCACCACTAGCACAAGACAAAGGTTTAGGATTTGAGCATTTGCTTGGAGCAGATCCTACTTAATGCCAAACGACTCTAACTTCAATTTTAAATGATCGAGAAGTCAGACCACTTCTTAGCTGTAGAAATTTGGATACTTTTCTGTTCTTTGACCTTTCCCTCTATTTCATCTGTATTTTCTTCTTGCTTCTACCTTGAAAAGCCCTGGAATCTATTGTTGAGTGTTCGTATTTTCCTGCAGTGTTAAGGAAAGGGTGCCTCCGTTACATGTCCAGATGGAGTCCAGTGATTGTGACAGAAAGGAATAAAGAACGTGGGTGGGTGAGTTGGGGGGATTATTAGGAGAAATGGAGAGAGGGCAGTAGACCCAATTCCAATAGCCAGGAGCTTGTTATTTTACTTAAAATTGTGTGAACTTTTCAACTTTTAGATGTTTTAACTTTAATTACAAACAATACTTTTTAAATATATCGTTTTAAAAATGCATATTAAAAATAAATAAATAAAAAATTAAAATGCCTATTAACTAGATACAAAGGAAAATGGATAAATTTTAGAAACTGAACTACAACACAAGAGTTTATTTGAAAAATATTTTTTATGTGGGATTTCTATAATTTTTGAAAAGAAGTTAGAATACAGCTTTTAAAATATAAAATGAAGGCATTATTTTTATTGTTTTAAGCTATTTTTATTTTTAGTACTCAAAAATATTTATTTTACTCATTTCTACAATATGATTTTTTTTCTACAATATGATTCTACAACTTTGTAGGATGTATTTATATGGAAGAAATCAATAAATACTTTCTAAAACTGCTTTGTATTTTTGTGTTGAATGTATTATTAGCATCTGACTTCTGCATTTATATTAAGTAAAAGTGATATTTTTGAAAGATATATAAATTAATCTTTGATTTCAAATGCTATGTAAATATGATGTGTTGACATAATTGCTAGGTCAAACTGCTTTTTCTTCATCTTACCTCAAGTAGTTCTCCTATTTTAAAGTTTTTCTATACTATGCTGTTGGATGTTGTTAGACACGTCTTGAGAAAAAAATATAATATTTCATTATTCTTCCTTCTAAAGAGCAACAGCTATTAGGCATCACCGAGAAGGAGAGCTCAGACAGCATCATCCAGCTAGAAATAGAGATTTCAGTATCAGGATTGCACACGCTGACTTCGGAGCCCTGAAAATTAGTTTTATTAAATTATCTTGGTTTCAGACTGAACAGCTACTTTCTTCTGCCCCAAATGCATTTGTATGTGTGTGTGTATATGTATACATTTTGTTCCTTTACTTAAACTTTTTTCCCTTTTCCCCGCCAGGCCCTCATTTCGCTGAGTATCTGCACTGGGATGTTACAGAAGACTGTGAAGTCCGGCTGGTCTGTAAGGTGAGGAATCGGTTCGAGCCAGAAGAGAGCGAGACTCCCATTCTCGTGACAGTGGAGACAGTCAGGAGGCAGCCGCGCTCAGATCACACTGCTGGTGAAGCACAGGGGCTTGGATCAGGGGCGGGTGGTACTCAGACTTCCCGTCTCGTCTGTGGTCTTTGTCAACAGATTACGGGGGCAACCAAACGAAGGTTCAAGCAGGTAGTTTATAAAATATTTATTTAAGATTTCAGTAAGTGAACTTACGGGGAAGAATGCTATGGTGAAATTTATCTGGTAAATTTCTATGCTGCTCATATGATTTCTTTAGGAAATAAAAGGTATGTTTGGGGAATAAGATGCTCTTAAGTTTGGGTTTGAGCAATTCAGTAATAAAGTAAGCCTGAATTACTAACTATAAAAAGCTGTATTTGGGGGAACAGACTTTAAGTTAATGAGCCCCTGCTATATGGCTGTCTCTGTAGAAGAAGAGGCTGTGGGGAAAGCTCGATCGTGCATCATTTCTGTTCCCAAGCTACTCACAGACAAGAGAGAAAAACAAGCCGACAGGTCAACAAAGCGGTGAATCCTGAGCTGAGTACGGGGGGATGACTGAGAAGGATAGAGGTCGACGAGGGTGGAAACTGCTCCCACGGGCTGAACTGTGAAACAGCCGCGTGGGAAACTAGGAGCCGAAGGATTAGAGGGTGAATTGCGAGTCGGCCGCTGTGGAGAGCAGTATGGCAGCTCCTCAGACGTAATGCGTGGAATTACTATGCGACCCAGCCTCAGATACATACGTGTGCACCGTGATGGTGGCCGCGCGCTTCACAATAACCCAGTGTGGAGGTGGCCCAAGTGCCCATCGATGGATGGATCAACAAATGTGGTAAATTCGCGGACTGTCATTCAGCCTTAAAAAGGAAGGAAATCCTGTTACCTGCTACAACACGGATGATCCTTGGGTGAAATAAGCCAGACCCAAAAGGACAGACACTGTCCGATTCCACTTACGTGAGGTCCCTAGAGCAGTGAACTCATAGACAGAAAGTAGGATGGAGGGGGCCGGGGGCCGAAGGGCGGGGGTGGGGAGTCAGTGTTTAACGGGGACAGAGTGTCGGGCTGGGAAGACGAGAAAGTTCTGGAGATGGTCGTAGGTGATGGTTACACAGCAACGTGAATGTGCGTTAATGCCACAGAACTGTACGCTTAAAAATGGTGGAGATGGTAAATCTTATAGCATCTGTATTTTACCACAATAAGAAACGCATAAGGTTGGTAAGACAGTTGGGGGCTGGACCAGAGGGCATCCAGCAGGGCAGAGGTGGACTCTGGTCTGCAGACGGCGGGGAGCCTGCCTTCGGGGTTTTCAGAAGGGGCGTGATGGCTCTGGCTGTTTCTTAAGGCCAGAGGGGAGGCTGCCCAAAAGGCTCAATGAGAGACGGGAACTCAGACGAGCGTAGTGGTCCCGTGCGCAGAGTAGCAGATACGCTGGCAGACTACTGAGGAGCTACGGTTCCGGCAGGAGTTGGTGAGTAATTGGATGTGAGCGAGCACAGTGTCTTGGACCATCTGGGGTCTCTGTCTTGGAGACCAGGTGGTGCTGTGATACTAACCAGCACTGCAGGGGCAGGACCAAGTCTGAGGATTTTGAGGATAAATTCAGTTTTGCAAGTACTTCGTTGGTTATGCCTGTAGCACAGGCGATACGGTATAACCAGCGCACTGGGGAGCCCAGCCCTCACAGCAAGCTGCAGCTCGGCTGTGGAGGCTTATGAGGTAGCAGGACACGCGTGGCGGTGAGCTCGATGCCCGTGGGTCAGGTTTGCTGCAGGTCAGCCTTTAGAGACAGAAAGATGACGGAAACTTGGAGAATTTTGGAAACTATCATGTTGTCAGAGTAGAACAGGAGAGAAGGATTTTTAAGGGAATTACTGAGGGGAAGTCCTCAGAGAAACAAGAGGAGAAACAAGAAGCGGCTTCACGGAATGGGGAAGGTGAGGAATTCCAGGGGTGAGTAGCACACAGCGGTGTCCTGAGTGAGGGGAGGCCTGACGCGGGGCCCGCCGCCTCGTCCGGGAGGGCTGGTGGCCGGGGGCTGGGAGTCTGAACGGCGCTCGCTGATGGGATGGAAGATGGGTGAAGACTGAGCTGAGCCCATCGCACCCTGGGAGTCCCCGCGGGTCGTGGACGTGGGGGTCCAGTCCTTCTCTCCCCGCTGGTTGGATGGGGACATTCGATCATGTTTAGACGCTGAGCGGGAAAACAGAAGACAGATCAAGGGTGAAGGTCACCTTCAGGGTGAAGGTCAGAATGGCCATCATCAAAAAGACAAGAAATGACAAATGCTGGCAAAACTGTGGAGAAAAGGGAGGCCCCGTGCACTGTCGGTGGGAATGTAAATCGGCGCAGCCACTGCGGGAAAACAGTACGGAGTTCGCAAAAGATTAAAAATAGAGCTACCGCACGATCCAGCGATCCCACCTCTGGGAGTCCATCTCAAGGAAGTGATGTCACTGTCGTGGAGAGACACCTGCCCCGCGTGTTCGTAGAAGCATCGCTCACGATGGCCAAGACGTGGACACAACCAAGGGTCTGCTGACGAATGAATGGCTAAAGAAGATGTCACACACACACACACACACACACACACACACACACACACAGGAATATTATTCAGTCATAAAAAAGATGGACATTCTGCCATTTGTAACAATATGGATGGATCTTGAGGGAAATAAGCTCAGTGAAGTAAGTCAGACAGAGAAGGACAGACACGACATGATTTCACTTGTATGTGGAATCTAAAAAAAGCCCAACTCATAGAAACAAAGAGACAAGTGGTGGTTGCTAAGGGGTGGGGGAGATGTTGGTCAAAGGGTACAAACTGCCAGTTACGAAATGAGTAAGTTCTGGGGTCTGATGCCCAGCGTGGTGACTGTAGCTAATAACACTGTATTATACACTTGAAAGTTGCTGAGAGAGTGACCTTGAGTGTTCTCACCGCTCACACATACACACAGTGGTCACCATGTGAGGTGAAGGATGTGTTAACTAACCTCATTGTGGGAACCATTTTGCAATATATACGTGTACCAAGTTGTGTACCTTGTACACCTTAAACATACACGGTGGTAAATGTCAATTAAGGCAGCGGCTATGTTGTAGTCAGTTGGCCCTTTGTTCTGACAAGGGTGTCCTGAGTACATGCTCACAATGGCGGTGGGACGTGGTTATTGTTCTATTTACTTACATAACAAAACACATGGAGAAAAATCAATGTGAGGACGTATTCATATTATAACTTTACAGAAAACCATCTTTTAAAAGAAAAGTTTAAGGCAAGGGAAACCTCAGTCCTGAACGGAAGGAAATCTGGGAGAGAGATTTCTCACACACCTCCAGTAAAGCTTTGGGGAGGGCGCACTCAGACAGTGAGAGTCGGGCAGGGCCCCGTGTCTCAGGAGTGATCCTGTTGTGACCTTTTCCTAGATACTTATGTGCATGTGAGGTGCGTGTATTGAAAAAGTGGTAGAGGACTTCCCTGGTGGCGCAGCGATTAGGAATGTGCCTGCTAACGCAGGGGACACAGGTTTGAGCCCTGGTCCGGGAAGATCCTACATGCCGCGGAGCAACTAAGCCCATGCGCCACGACTACTGAAGCCCGCATGCCACAACTACTGAGTCCGTGCACCACAACTACTGAGCCCGCGTGCCTAGAGCCCGTGCTCCGCAACAAGAGAAGCCACCGCAAGGAGAAGCCCGCGCACCGCAACGAAGAGTAGCCCCTGCTCGCCGCAACTAGAGAAAGCCCGCGCGCAGCAACGAAGACCTAATGCAGCCAAAAAGAAAGAAAGAGAGGGAGGGAGGGAGGAAGGAAGGAAGGAAGGAGGGGAGAAAAGAAAAAGAAAAAGTGGTAGAGACATTGCAGAGAGTTCAGAGAAGTGACAAATGAGTTATTTGGGGACAGAAGACACCCCCCC
>NW_021145541.1:0-46073 GCF_002837175.3 Physeter macrocephalus
CGTCTCCAACGATCTCAAGTACGATGCGGAGCGCGACCTGCGGGACATCGCCGCCCCTGGCATCGCGGTGCACGCGCTGAGCAAGGTGGGTGGCCCGCAGCCCCTTGCCTGGTAGGGATGGGGGTCCCGGAGCGCGGGAGTGGCTATACCCCGGCGCGCACCGATGCCCGGCCCTCTCCCCAGATCAAGTACGGCGACAATACTACCTCAGAGGGCGTCCTCTTCGCCACCTACTCCGCCCTGATCGGGGAGAGCCAGGCAGGTGGGCAGCACCGCACGCGCATCCGGCAGATCCTGGAGTGGTGCGGGGAGGCCTTTGACGGCGTGGTATCCTGGCCGCGATGAGGGGGCGGGGCCGAGCGCAGGGGGCCGGGAGGGGCGGGGCCGAGCGCAGGGGGCCGGGAGGCCTTGGTCCTGGCCGGCGCTGGAGGGGGCGGAAACGCGGGAGGAATTCCCGGCAGGGAGGGCCTGGTGGCGCAGGGTCGCCCTCAGGGACCGCTGTTACCCGCCCCTGGCCGTCTGGCTCGGCCTCCTGGCTCCAGCCGGCCGGACCCGTAACCACAGGGTCGGGGTGGTGTTTGCTGCGACACTGCGGGCGGCGGGGCCGGAGGTCTGGGGGTGCAGAGCACTTCCTCCCCCGTCCTTGTCCGGCCCCCAAGCTGGTCCCACCCAGGCTCCGTGGGGGCGGGGCGGGAGGCAGGCCAGGAGAGCCAGAGCACAGCAAGGCCAGAGGCCCTGCTGCTCTAGCTCTGCCAGCTGCTGTGGGTCCCAGTCCCTTCCTGCCTGGGCCAAAGCCCCAGGCATCTCCCTCCTTTGCTCTTCAGCCTGAGATGACTTTCTTTTTGCTCCCACCAAACTGTAGGAAACAAAGCATAGGAAAGTCCACCAGGGACTGCCCTGGTGGTCCAGTGGTTAGGACTGCCCGCTTCCCATGCAGGGGGCACGGGGTTGATACCTGGTCGGGGAACTGAGATTCCGCAGGCTGCCTGGTGTGGCAAAAAAAAAAAAAAAAAAAAAAAAAAAAAAATAGGAAAGTCCATCAAGCTGTAGGAAAAAGAAGTATAGGAGACTCTAAGCTAGAGTCTGATGCTTGTCTGGTGGTAACTCTTGTTTCACACGTCCCTCTTACCAGTAACAGCCTCCAGGCCAACCCCCCTCAGCCTTCTCCCCAGCTGCTCCCCCCCTACACACACACAGACGCAGTGAGGTGCCACAGCTTCCCCTGGGGATTTCTGCAGGGGCCCTTAGAGGACCCTCGGGCTCTATCTCCCTGGGATTCACCCTTTTTCCCAGAAGTGGGGTGGGTGCACTTTCCCGAAGCTCCCCTCGCTCCCTCCGATGAGACGAGGCCTGTGGGCCCTCTGTTCACGAGGCAGAGTCTGTTCAGAGCTCCCATGAGCCAGAAGAAGCAGCAGGGTCACTGATGCTTCTGGGCGCCGGCTGTCAGGTGACACCTCAGCTCAGCAACAGCAGCATAAAAAAATAGCAACGTTAACCTCACGCCCCGGGGGCTGCCCGGTGGCATCAGGCTAACCTCACTCGTGTTTCCACTAATCCTCCGTCGGACCCCTGTACATATGTGTGGACACACGTGCGCGTGCGTGTGGCACTCACGCCTTGCCTTTCAGGTAGGGTCGTGACAGACATGCTTGTCTGTAACTTGCTCTTTTTCCCCTGAAAACATTAAGAACTTTCTGTGTCTTCCAATTCCTGGCTGCGTTGTTCGGGGCCTAGAGGCTGTTTCCCTCTGGCTTTGGTGGCCTCACACACCCCAAGGACCCCACCCCGTGGCCAGATCCCCCCAGGCACCTTCCGGAGTTGCCCCCAACCAGGAAGGGACCACCTAGGGCATCGTGGTGGGTCTGTGGGGCGGCCCGCCTTCCAGAACAGTCCTTAACCCACGCCCACCCCAGATTGTGTTTGACGAGTGCCACAAAGCCAAGAATGCCAGCTCCACCAAGATGGGCAAGGCCGTGCTGGACCTGCAGAACAAGCTGCCCCTGGCCAGGGTGGTCTACGCCAGTGCCACAGGTGAGGGCCTGGTCATCGATGAGCGGGCGATGCCTGCCCTGGCGCAGCTGTGCGTGGGAGGGGGTGGGGGGAGCGTCCGGTCTGCAGCCCAGCTCCTGCCGGGCCCCGTTCTCAGGTACCAACCCCCGTCAGGGGCCTCCCCTCCGCCAGCTGGCCGTGGGCACTTTCCCGAGAGCCTCAGGTCCCCATTCCTGGCCCTCGTGCCATTTCTGGGGCCACACCTGAAGCCCCCGACCTTCCCAGGTCGGAGGAGCTGACGGTGGCTCCCCCCTCCCCCAGGTGCCTCTGAGCCCCGGAACATGATCTACATGAGCCGCCTGGGTATCTGGGGCGAGGGCACGCCCTTCCGGACCTTCGAGGAGTTTCTGCATGCCATCGAGAAGAGGTGCGCTCTTCGCCCCCGTGCCCATCCCCCACATGATGGGAGCGGGGGGGCCAGGGGTCACCCTCACCCCTGCCCATGCCCCTCTGGCAGCCAGAGAGATCTTAAAATGCAAATCCCATCCTTTCTCTGCCTACTACTTCCCATCGGTCTCGGGGGAAAGGGCCCCCTCCCCACTTTTCCTGCTCCCGTGCAGGCCCCTCCTTGGTCCAGGCAGACCATCTGCTTTCTGTTTCCAAGGCCCACCAGGCCCTTGGTGGCCATAGGGCCTTTGCAAGTGCTCTCTGCTCCATGCACCTGGCCCTTCCTCACTCTCCAGGGCTCGGTGCTGGGTGACAGCCCCTCCCCGGGTCGCTCTGTCCCTGGGTGGGACCTAGCATGTGGTCCCAGGCCGTTGCCCGTGCAGCCTCTGTTCACCTGCAGGGGTGTGGGCGCCATGGAGATCGTGGCCATGGACATGAAGGTCAGCGGCATGTACATTGCACGCCAGCTCAGCTTCTCCGGCGTCACCTTCCGCATCGAGGAGATCCCGCTGGCCCCGGCCTTCGAGCACATCTACAACCGGGCGGCCCTGCTGGTGAGCCTCTGACTGAGTGGACAGCCTGCATGTCCCCTTGGAGTTACACCCCCGTCACCTTCGGCGTCTGCCATTAAGGCCACCACAGGGATCAGTCAGGCTGTGGACAGGAGGGAGCGCCTGGCCCGCCCGTCGTGGTCTTTGGCAGGAGCCCAGCACCCTGGTCCTGTTCAGGCTGGGCATCCTGTACAGACTGTATGCCTGCGTCCCCGCCTCCCCTCCCCACGATTCGTGAGCACGTTGCCCCCAGGACAGGACCCAGAGCTGGTGGCTGCGTTCCGGCTCTCTTCGTGGGGCCGTCCTGGGCGCCGCGGGGTGGGAGCATGTCCCTGGACCCACCTGCTCGATGCCTGGATCCCCCCAGTGTGACAGCCACAGATGCCCCACACATGGCCCGGTGTCCCCTGGGGGCAGGGCCGCCCCGGCGAGAGCCCTGGTCTGACGTGTGGAGAGTCAGAGGCCGCTGGCAGGGAGCTGGCAGGGAGGGGGTCCCCGCCGCCTCGGGAGGCTGCGTCCACCCGCTCCTGGGATGCACGAGCGCCATTCCACCACGGCCTCGCCAGCATCACACTTGTTGTTTCTTAACATTTCCGACCATCCAGCTATCGGTAGGGCCTCCTGGTTGCTCTACTTATACCCCCGCTTCCCTGGCCTACATTTCCACGGGGCAGGGGCAGCCGGGGTCCGGGCAGAGGCGGTGGTAGTGAGCTGAGCTGGGCGTGTCATTGCAGTGGGCCGAGGCCCTGGGCGTGTTCCAGCAGGCAGCCGACTGGATCGGCCTGGAGTCGCGCAAGTCCCTGTGGGGCCAGTTCTGGTCGGCCCACCAGCGCTTCTTCAAGTACCTATGTGTTGCCGCCAAGGTGCGCCGGCTGGTGGAGCTGGCCCGGGAGGAGCTGGCCAGGGACAAGGTGAGCTGGGCTGTGCCGGGCCCCCTGCATCCCTGTGTCAGGGGCGAGTGGGCAGAACCCGGCACGCCGTGTCAGCCTCAGGATCGCAAAGGAGCCTGCGCGTGGCTGGGCCGAACCCGCAAGGATGGGGCTCGTGAGGGCGATGCTGAGGCCCAGAAGATTCTGGTCCCGCCTTGCCCCAGGCTCCCCGTGTGCAGGCTGGGCTGGCGAGTCCCCAGAAAGAACAGGGCAGAGGATGGGGGTGGGGGTCCGGGAGCTGAGGCCGGCTGTGGGCTGCCAGGTGGACTTTCCAGGTGGATCTGGGCTTGTTGGGGCCTCGCGGCCCGAGGGACATGGGTGGGAGGAGGGAGAGACTGAAGCTGCGGGGACAGGGCGGGTGTGGGGCCTGGGGCTTCCCTGGGGCCCCTCTGGGGCCGCACTCCCGCCCTGGGGTTCGGCCGCGGGGACAGGGCGGGTGTGGGGCCTGGGGCTTCCCTGGGGACCCCTCTGGGGCCTCACTCCCGCCCTGGGGTTCATCTGCGGGGACAGGGCGGGTGTGGGGCCTGGGGCTTCCCTGGGGGCCCCTCTGGGGCCGCACTTCCGCCCTGGGGTTCGGCTGCGGGGACAGGGCGGGTGTGGGGCCTGGGGCTTCCCTGGGGGCCCCTCTGGGGCCGCACTCCCGCCCTGGGGTTCGGCTGCGGGGACAGGGCGGGTGTGGGGCCTGGGGCTTCCCTGGGGGCCCCTCTGGGGCTGACACTCCGGGGCTGGTGGGCGGGGCTCTGCTCACCACCACCCATCCCCGCAGTGCGTGGTTATCGGGCTGCAGTCCACGGGTGAGGCGCGTACCCGGGAGGTACTGGGCGAGAAGGAGGGCCAGCTTGATGGCTTCGTGTCCGCTGCCGAGTGAGTGATGCCTGCGGCCCTGGGAGGGTGGGGGGCTACGCCGGGGACCCCTCCCTGTGCGACCCACCCTGGGGCCGACCTGTGGCCTGGCCCTGCCTGTGTTCCCAGCCTAGGGAGCGGCCCCAGCCCTCAGTGACCTTAGGCCCAGCTCACGTCGTAAAGCCAGAAAGGGTTACCGTGGGGACCCCAGGACTCGGAGGGCACTGGCCGAGGGTCCCAGGGCTTTAGAATGAGGCTTCCCGGTGCCTGCACCCCCCCCCCCACCACGTGGGAACCGTGCCATTTCAAGGACAGCACTGATTTTAGGGACTGGCCTTGGTGGTTCCCGAAGCCGCTGGCCTCCCTTTCCACCCTGGGTGAAGGTCCCAGCACGAGGCCCCTTGCCTGGCTCACCTCATCCTGGCCCCTCCCCCTCAGCCCAGCGTCACCTCTCTTCCCCTGGGACCCCATCCTGGGAGCTGCCCCCTCAGCCCTCAGAGGCCTTCAGTGCGCGCGGGCAGAGCTGTGGGCCCTTTGACGGCGGGAGCCCCACCCAGCTTCCCACCCCCACTCCGTCCATTGCCCACCACGTGTGGGTGGGACCTCCGCCCCCCTGTCCTTGCAGCTCCTTTCCCCTCCCACCCGCCTTCTCTGAGCCCCTGCACCCAGACCCACCCGCGGGGCCCCCTGGCGCTGGGCGTCCCCGCCAGAGCAAACCCACACACGGGACCCAACCCCTCCAGGTCTCCCAGCGAAAATAAACTCAGCTTCTCACTTTCAGAGGCGTCTTTCTGTCGCTAATTCAGAAGCACTTTCCTTCAACCAAGAGGAAGCGAGAGAGAGGACCGGGCAGTAAGCGGAAAAGTAAGCGCCTGCCACCCGCCTGGACCTCGGGTGCCTTGTGGCCTCCTCCCTTGCTCCTGCCGCCCCCGTCCAACCTCCCTCCTTTCTGAGCCTTGATCTGGGTGGGCCCGTCACTCCCCCTGGCCCCTCTGCTGCTGGCTGCACAGCCACGTGGCCTGACCCCTGATGCCCTCCCCAACCCTCCAGGGCAGCTGCTCGGTCAGCTGAAAACCCCAGCGCTGCAGGATGGGGGTGTGGCTAGTACATCCCCACGGCCTCTGCCCCACCCCCCAGAAGGCGGGGCCTCGCACTCCCCAGATGAAAGTGAGCCCCAGGCCGGAGCCACACTGGTTGGAGGACTAGGACGGAGCCCTTAAAAGCATCCCGGGAGGGGCTTCCCTGGTGGCGCAGTGGTTGCGCGTCCGCCTGCCGATGCAGGGGAATCGGGTTCGCGCCCCGGTCTGGGAGGATCCCACATGCCGCGGAGCGGCTGGGCCCGTGAGCCATGGCCGCTGAGCCTGCGCGTCCGGAGCCTGTGCTCCGCAACGGGAGAGGCCACAACAGAGGGAGGTCCGCATACCACAAAAAAAAAAAAAAAAAAAAAAAAAGCACCCCGGGACAGGGGAGTGGCCTCATATCACTTTCTGGCATGCACTGCCCGCTGTTCTTCTAGGCAAAGACTGAGCATCCACTCCCAGGGGGGCAGTAGGGCTCAGAGAGGCCAAGCAACTTACCTGAGGGTACACGGCCAGCCTCGGGGGGGGGCCCAGTCCTGCCCCTCCCACTTCCTGGGACTGGCCTTCCGGGTGTCCTGGATGGTAGCCTAGTTACGTAGGCCCCTGGACCATCAGCCCATCAGGGCCTGGGCTCATCCTCTGGCCGACCCACCCAGGGCCGCCCTGTGAGGGTGGGTGTGTGGCCTCCCCAGGCACCACCCGAGGACACACTGCCGTGTCAGGAAGTCTGGCGGGGATGTTAGAGGTGCCCCTTTACCCTGCGCCCTGGCCACCAGCCGAGCCCAGACCTGCCAAAGGTGGATGGAGCAGGGGACTCTGGTCCTGAGCCCTGACCATCCTGGCACCCGGGCCTGTCCCGGACCGTGCCGCCAGGACAAAGGCGCGGGGCCAGGCGGCAGTGACCCCTGGCCGCTCCCCTGCAGGGCGGCCGCGGGGCCGTGGGGCCAAGGTGCCCAGGCTGGCGTGTGATGCAGCGGGCGTGATCCGCGTCAGTGACGACAGCAGCACGGAGTCGGACGGCGGCCTGGACAGCGACTTCCACTCCTCCCCCGAGTCGCTGATGGACGATGACGTGGTCATCGTGGACGCCATCGGGCTCCCGGCCGACGACCGTGGTGAGGCCCGCGGCCGCCCCCACGCCCTCCCCCCACATCCCTGCTTCTCGGGCTCCGAGTGCAGGGGTCGGGGCGCGCGGCTGGGCAAGGGCTGGTGGGGCTTAGGGAGAAGGCTCTGGACCCCTGGCTCCCAGGAGAGACCCGCTCCCCAGAGACCCCCCGTCATCCTCAAGGGCCAGGGCTGGGAACAGGGCCGTGGGCAGGCGGCCTGGCCAGTCCCCCCTGACCCTCTGGTCCCGCAGGCCCCCTGTATCCCCCACCGCGGGACCTGCACAGCTCTGGTGTCCTGGAGCGGGTGGAGCGGCTGAAGCAGGACCTGCTGGCCAAGGTGCAGGTGCTGGGCCGGGAGCTGCCCGTCAACACCCTGGATGAGCTCATTGACCAGCTCGGGGGTCCGGAGTGCGTGGCAGAGGTGAGCTCTGGTGCCCCCTGGTGGCCAGCTTGGTGGTGGCGGGGGCGCGGCTGCTGGGTCCAGCGTCCCGTGTCCTGCTCTACCCCTTCAGGCACTGCCGCCCAGCTCCACGCCCACCTCCCCCGCACGCCCCCCTGGGCCAGGGCTCTCAGGCCTGACCCCCCACCCCGTCCCCCACCCTGTCCCCCCTTCCCGTCCTTCCTTCTCCCTGTGCCCCTGTGCTCTTTCCTGGGATGTCCCTCTGGTGCCACCTCAGGTTCATCTTGGCCTAGGCGGCTGGGTTGCCATAAAAAGCTTAGGAAGGTGGCAGTGAACATTCCTGCTGATGGCCCCGTGGGCACCGGAGCCTGGCAAGGGGCCGGGTCCCGGCAGCCCCCTGCCACACACACCCAGGAGCCCCAGGGTCCCAGGTGGGGGACAGGGAAACTGAGGCCCACAGGGACCAGCCCCTGGGCGACCACAGCGGCTGACAGCCTGTCCCCTCGCTCCCACCGTGGCCACAGATGACCGGCAGGAAGGGCCGCGTGGTGTCCAGGTCCGACGGGACGGTGGCCTTCGAGTCCCGGGCGGAGCAGGGCCTCTCCATCGACCACGTGAACCTCAGGGAGAAGGAGCGCTTCATGAGCGGAGAGAAGGTGGGGTGCGGGGCTGTGCCTGGAGGGCACCCCTGTGCATCTGTGCGTGGGCCGGGAGGTGCAGGGGTCCCGAGCAGCTGGCTGGAGGATCACCAGCCGTGTGTGGGTGTGTGTGCTGTGCTCCTGTGCCTGCGTGGGGCCTTCACAGCGCCCCCCGGCTGGCCCCGCCTTCAGCCCGAGTCGCACGTGCCCTGTGTCGGTGCCTGGCCCACCGCTTCTCTGGGCTGCCCCGCGGGAGCTGATGTCCACAGGGCAGCAGACCCTCCAGGGGTGACCCAGGATGGTCCAGATTCCATTCTAAGCCTTCGGAGACACCTTCACGGACACACGCGTCTGAACTTCCTGTGTGGGTCACCCCAAATGCAGCCAGTTGACCCAGGGCACACAGGGTGCGGGGTGAGGAGGAGCAGGCTACCCGCCCTGCCGCCCCGCAGACCTGTCCCCGTCCACGTCCCTCTAGCTCGTGGCCATCATCTCAGAGGCCTCCAGCTCCGGCATCTCCCTCCAAGCCGACCGCCGGGTCCCGAACCAGCGGCGCCGGGTGCACATGACGCTGGAGCTGCCCTGGAGCGCCGACCGGGCCATCCAGCAGTTTGGTGAGCCCCGGCCCCGCCCCAGCCCACCCCACCCCGGGGCCTGCCTGGTCCCTAAAAGCCCTCTCTGCCTCCAGGCCGGACCCACCGCTCCAACCAGGTCTCCGCGCCCGAGTACATCTTCCTCATCTCAGAGCTGGCCGGGGAGCGCAGGTTTGCCTCCATCGTGGCCAAGCGGCTGGAGAGCCTGGTGAGCCTATGGGCCGGTGCGGGGGGTGCTGGGAGGGGGGCCGGGCGGGAAGGCTCCCTGGGGAGGGCGGAGGGCGCAGGGAGGAGCGCCACGTGGGCAACGTGTGACCGCTTCCCCCATCCCGGGCAGGGGGCTCTGACCCACGGGGACCGCCGAGCCACCGAGTCCCGTGACCTGAGCAAGTACAACTTTGAGAACAAGGTACCCGGCGGGGCGGGGGGGCAGGAGAGGAGGGCCCTCGGAGCGCCAGGACCCCGAGACCCGGGGTGCCCCAGCCTCTGACGCGGCCCGCGGCCCTCACCCCTCCCCACAGTACGGCGCCCGGGCGCTCAGCTGCGTCCTCACCACCATCCTAAGCCAGACAGAGAGCAAGGTGCCGCTGCCCCAGGGCTACCCCGGAGGGGACGCTGCCTTCTTCCGTGGTGAGCTGGTGGAGCCTCCCCACACCCCAGGGGAACACGGGTGATGAGGGGGAGCCCCCGTGGGCTGGGGCGGGCAGGCGTGCGAGGCTCTCCCTCCCCACAGACATGAAGCGGGGGCTGCTGTCGGTCGGCATTGGCGGGCGCGAGTCCCGGTCCGGCTGCCTGGACGTGGAGAAGGGTGAGTCCCACGCCCCCGGCCCCGCACCTCCTGGGTGGGCGGACAGAGAGGGCCGGCCAGACGCAGCCTGAGGCCCCCTGTCACCAGCAGACTGCTCCATCAGCAAGTTCCTCAACCGCATCCTGGGGCTGGAGGTGTACAAGCAGAACACGCTCTTCCAGTACTTCTCCGACACCTTTGACCACCTCATCGCTGCCGACAAGAAGGAGGGCAAATACGACATGGGCATCCTGGGTGAGCCCCGCTGGGGATGCCCTTCCCCCTGGGCCCGGGCCCCCAGACCGGCCACTGACCCCGCTCGCCCTCCCCAGACCTGGCCCCCGGCATTGATGAGATCTACGAGGAGAGCCAGCAGGTGTTCCTGGCCCCCGGGCACCCGCAGGATGGGCAGGTGGTCTTCTACAAGGTGAGCGGCTGCACCCGCCCGCCCCGCCCCCACCCCTCACCCCCACCCCGCCTGATGCCCATGTGCCCGCAGATCAGCGTGGACCGCGGCCTGAAGTGGGAGGAAGCCTATGCCCGGTCGCTGGAGCTGATGGGTACCCACGACGGCTTCTACCTCTCCTACAAGGTGGGCCCCACAGCAAGCCCCCAGCTCCCCACCACGGGCAGGACCCCGGCCTGTGGGCCGGAAGGGGAGGGCGGCGGCCCGCGCAGGCCCGCACGCCGTGGGGACCCCTGCCCGGCACATGCGGCGCAGCCCCAGCCTCACGCACGCCCCCACTCAGGTCCGCGGCAACAAGCCCGGCTGCCTGCTGGCCCAGCAGAACCGCGGCAAGCTCTTCACCGTGTACAAGCCCAACATCGGGCGGCAGAGCCAGCTGGAGACCTTGGACAGCCTGTGCCGGAGGTTCCACCGGGTAGGCCCCGACGGCCCCGCAGCGTCGTGCCCCCACTATGCCCCTGGTGCGCCTGTCTCCTGCAGCCCCCAGTCCAGCCCTCCACCTCAGTGCTCCGCTGCCCTGGCCGCCAGGTGCAGGATGTGCGGGCCTGGGACCTTAGGACCTCCTGTTCCCCGCCTGCGCGCTGGGGAGCGCGGACAGGCTGCGGTCCAGGGGCTCAACCGGCTGTGTCCGCAGGTGACAGCGGAGGAGGCCAGAGAGCACTGGGAGAGCAGCTACACCTTCTCGCTGACGCACTGCAGCCACACCACGTGGTGAGGGCCCAGGGCAGCCTGGGGGGAGTGGTGGGGGGGAGGTGGGGGGGCTCGCCCACGCCCGTGCAGCAGCTGGTCTGAGCCGTGGTCCCCGCGCAGGAACCGGCACTGCCGGCTGGTGCAGGAGGGCAAGGACTGCGCGCAGGGCCTGAGGCTGCGACACCACTACATGCTGTGCGGGGCGCTGCTGCGAGTGTGGGGCCGCATCGCCGCCGTCATGGCCGACGTCACCAGCAGCAGCTACCTGCAGATCGTGCGCCTCAAGACCAAGGACAAGAAGAAGCAAGTTGGTGAGCGGTGGGCGCCGGCCGCCGGCGGGGTGGGGGAGTGGGGCGCCTCGCCCCGCCCCTCGGGCCCTGACCGCCGGCCCCGCCCCCACCCCGCAGGCATCAAGATCCCCGAGGCCTGCGTGCGCCGCGTCTTGCAGGAGCTGCAGCTCATGGACGCCGATGTGAAGCGCAGGCAGGCGCACGGCCGTGGTCTCCCCGCGCTGCCGCCCGCCCCACGCCCGCTGGCGCTGCCCTGCGGCCCCGGCGAGGTCCTGGACCTCACGTACAGTCCGCCGGCCCAGGCCTTCCCGCCGCCCTCGCCCTTCGCCTTCCCGGCCCCGGCCCCCGGCCCCGGCGGCCTACTGCTGGGTGCCCCCGACGCCCCGGCTGACCCCGCGGCGCTCCTGCACCAGGGTTGCGACATCAACTTCAAGGAGGTGCTGGAGGATATGCTGCGCTCCCTCAACGCCGCGCCGCCCCCTGAGCCCCCCGGCCCGCTGGGCGCCGGCGGGGGGGCAGCAGGCGTGCCGGAGGGCAGCGGGGGCCCCGAGCGGCAGAGCGTCATCCAGTTCAGCCCCCCCTTCCCCAACTCCTAGGCCCTGGGGCCTCCTTCCCGCACGAAACTTATTTATCTATAATAGGCGCCCTGTCTATACCAGGGAAGCCGGTGGTGAGCAGGGCTAACACCCCTGCGGACTACTGAGAGGAGCAGGCGGGGCCAGGGGCCCTTCGTCCGGCCTCCCGAGGCCTCCACTGCAGTGCCTTCCCGCCGGTGCCTGGGCAGACCCTCGAGACGCTGCCGGCCCTGGGGGTGCCCTCCGAGCCCTGCCCGGTGGGCAGTGGCCATGCGCAGGCCCCACTCAGGACACTCAGGGGCCAGGCAGGGCCTGGGGTTGGGGTCCTCCTCTGTGCCTCTGTCCTCTGCTGCCCCCCTCCAGGCCGGGGTTGGGGCTCCCAGCCCACCCACCTTACCAGGCCCGGTCAGGCCTGGATCCCTGAAATCCACAAAACTGGGTGGCCCCAAGAGCTGGAAACTCAGGAAACCCCAGGTGCTCAGGGCCCCACTGCCTCTGGGGGGCTCCGTGGGGCAGATCTTCTATTAATATATGCAACCCCCTCCTTGCTCTCTGTGCCCTAAATTATTGCCCAGCCACCTCTCCCAGGGCCTGGAATCTCCTGCGGAGCTGGTGGGTGGCCCCCTGGTTTCTATGTGTATTTATAATGAATTCAAGTGTATATATGTAAAGAGATCTTTTTTAAATATATGTGCCTTTTCACTACTTCCCAGGCTGTCTGCTGCTCTGGCCTGCAGGGACGGCGGGGAGGGGGCGTACGGTGGGTGGTCCCGGGAGGCTGCTGGCCCTCCTTCTGCTGCCTCATCCCCCCCACAGAGCCTGGCCTTCTGGATGACCCGGGCTAGGCTCGGGGAGACACCCGCCCCAAGAGGCTGTTTGTCCACTGCGTGGTCCTGGCACCGGGATAGCAGGCCAGCTGCCTCTGAACTGGCCGTACCAGGCCCCAGATGTCTTGGAGCAGACACTGCTGCCTCCTGCCCGCCGAGACGTGAGCCGCCTGGGCCCGTTGCTCAGAACCCTGTGTTCAGGACTGCGGGCTCTGCCTTGGTTTCTTTCCAGGTCTTCCTCAGGGTGTTTGTCAGTTGAGGCAGGCGGGGCAGCCTGGGGACAGGAGAGCCCAAGAGCTGGGCCCAGTCGGGAAGGCAGGACTGGACGCCAGGCCCTTCCCTGGAAGCTGTGGGGAGCATGCCCGGCCTCTGGCCCGGAAGTGGGAGGGGGCTGCCCCCAGCCAGGAGGCAGACTGGTGAGCGGGAGTCAGGAGGTCCCGGTAGAAGCAGGCCCTGGTAGAGCGGCTCAGCCACTCTACAGCTGTGCTCCCCCCACTCTCACCAGGATGGCTCTCTTGAGCTGCAGGCAGGCAGGCTGTGCCCACCAGCCCTCCTGGGGGGCTCTCTCTGCCAGGTGAAGCCCGTGGGTAGGCCTGGCGCAGACTCCACGTCCTCACCGCGAGGCCGGCTTGGTGCCCAGCTGGGCCCGACGCCCAGCTCAGGTGCAGCGGGCCTCCAGCAGGCAGGACCACAAGGCCCAGGTCGCCTGACCCTCCCACCTGGGCACACTGGAGGAAACCGAGGCCCCCCACGGGCCTAGAGCAGCGGACCAGTCAGGAGGCGGCATCTCCGCCAGGATCAGCTCTGACCTGGCTGGGCTGAGGAGATTAGCAGCAGGGCGGGTGCAGCCCTCTGAACCCAGAGAGCATTCCACCTCCCACATTCCCCCTCCCCAGCCTGGGGAGCCGACTACACCTGCACCTGAGCCCAGAAGGGCCTGGGACAAGACACCCCCCCACCGCCCAGGTAAGTAAAAGCAACAAGCAAGTCAATTTGTATTGTGTGTTTTATTCCCACAAGGCAGCAGGGGGTGGGGTTGCCGAGCCGTGAGCCGGGCCGAGGGACCTTCCTCCGGCAGGGGTGCACGCCGGGTTCTCGGGTCTGCCCCACCAGGGGCTGGTTTTCAGGCAGACCATCATGGACGCCGGGTAGAAGGCTCCGAGGGGCACAGGCAGCAGGCTCGGGTCGGGGGAGCACTTGTGGAGCTAGAGGTAGCACGGCAGGTCCTTCTCTATCACCTGCGGGGGAAAGGGGGTCAGGGGCGCCTCTTCCCAGGGCCCTCCCGGGCAGGCTCCCCAACAGACACCTACCAGGGGCTCTTCCATGGGACCGTACCGCTTCACCACACAGCCGTTCTTGTCAATGAGGAACTGCGGGGGAGGCCGTGTCAGGACCCGAGGCCACCATGGGGCTGGGGCGAGCCAGCAGTCCCCATGCACCGCCCCATTTAGGTCAGGGCCAGGGACCCTCGAAGCAGCCCAGCTGTGGCTGGGCTGTGGGTCTGTCCCCGTCCCCCAGGCCCCCAGCATGCCTTACCTTGGTGAAGTTCCATTTGATGGCACTAGAAGAGAAGCGTGAGATCGTGAAGAATCCCGTGGCAGCTGCAGACCCCCCCATTGCCCCTGGGGAGCCATCCTGACCGCCCCCACCGGCTCCCCGCCCAGGCCCCCAACTCACTTTCCCAGAATGCCCCTCCCCTTGGGCTGGACTTTCATCCACTTCCACAGTGGGTGGGCATCATCCCCATTCACACAGATCTTGCTGAACATGTCGAATTTGACGTTATAGCCAGCAGCGAACTCTTTGATCTCGGCGTCACTCCCTGGCTCCTGTGCAGACAGGGGTGCTGGGGTGAGTGGGGAGGAGCCTGTACCCCTTTGGCTCCCGCGTCCACAGAGAGACCCTCTCCCCACACCCGCACACAGGGACACACAGGGACATCCAAGGCCAGCCATGACGTACCTGTTTCCCGAACTGGTTACAAGGGAAGGCCAGGATCCGTAAACCACACTCAGCGAATCGGGCGTGCATGTCGACCAGCTGAGTGTAGTTTACCTCTGTCTTGCCTCATTGCGAGGCCACATTGGTGACGATGCACACGTAGCCCCTGGAGGCGGGAAGAGGCGGTCAGGTCATGGCCGCGACCTTCCCCCTGCTCCCTCCACCAAGTGGGCAGGTACCCACCGGTACTTGTCCAGGTTAACCATGCGCCCGTCGATGTCCTTAGCTGAGAACTCGTGCATGGAGCGAGCACAGCGCCAGTCGTCGCGGGACGCGCACTGCAAGGCAAGGGCATGCCGAGTGGCCGTTGGACCTCGGGGCCTGGAGCCCGCGGCCGCCCGGCCCGCTCGCCCAGCCCGGGGTGCCAAGGGAGGAAAACCGGAGCCCTGGGGCAAGTAAAAGGGGAGGCTTCTCCTCCTCAAAGGCGCACGCTCCACTGCACAGCAGGTCACATTTGACCGTAGACACTGAGACCCAGGAAGTGTTCGGAACCCCGCCAGGTACCCCAGCGGGTGGGGACGCCGCCCGCGGGTGTGGAGGCCCGCGCACACCGGGTCTTGGGACTCGCTGCCGCGGCCACTTTCCCCGGCCGCGGGCCCCACCTGTCCAGGGCTCTTGGTAGTCGGCGGAAGCCGGGGGCGCGCCCTCCTGCGATAACACGCTCGAGCCCTCCGCCTCCGGGGGGCTCGGCGCCGCCGCCCGGCCAGCAACCGACGCCGATGCCTGCGACGACCCGGGGAGCAGGCGGCTGCGCGGCCCATGCCCGCCCGTCTCCGGCCGCACCTGTGCCCACCGAGCGCCGCGCCCGGGGGACAAAGGGCCGGTAGCCAAGGGCGCTGGGCCGCTCTGTGACGCCACGGCGCGGGGCCCTGGGGCACGCAGGGTGGGGGAGGGGCAGTGACGCCCCGTGGCGCGTGATTCCGGATTTCCACCCCGTCGGACACCCCCGCTCGCCGGGCCGCAGGCGGGGCTCCAGTGGCTAACGACACCTCCCCCAGCTGCCCCGACGCTGCAGCTTCTGTGCGTCTGGGGCGCCCACCCGGGGGTCCCGACCTCCCAGCCCTGTCCCTGGCTCTCCCGGACGCGGCCCCCGCCCCCCACCGAGACTCGGACCGTGACCCCGGCCCGCGCGCTACCCACGGCCCCGACGGCCGCGGACGGGGCGCCGAGAGCTGTCCGCGCACCCGAAGCCGGCGCCCCCCGTCCAAAGTCGCCGCGGCCCCGCGCGCCGGAAGGCAGGCCGCGCGCCCGCCCAACGGCCCGCCCAACGGCCAGTGGCGCCGCGCTCACCATGGTGCTGGCCAGGCCGGGCACGGCCAGGGCCCCGCAGAGAAGCGCTGGCTTCAGCAGACGACACAGGCGGTTGAAACTCATCGCGGCGGCAGCGGGGGCTCCCCGGGAGGCAGCGCTCCTCCCCTCGCCGAGCCGACCAATGGACGCGCGCCGGCGCGTCTCGCCTCCCCGCCCTAGGCCACGCCTACCAGCGCCCTCGTTGGTTGGTTGCGTCGGCTCTGCAGACGCGTGCCTGCGCCAGCCAATAGGAGGACGGGGGGGCTGGCTGGGCGGGGCCGGGGCCCGATGGCGGTTTTCGTCGCTGTGACTGCGCATGCTCGTCGGCGGGTGGGTGGCAACGTCGACGCCGGGGGTGCGGTGAAGGCTTGCGAACAGTTTGCACCGAGGGATGCCCGACAACTTGAGATGCTACTGGAAACTCGTGGCGGGGGGGAGGGCGAGGGGTGTTGGGGACTGGCTCGAGCTCTCAGAAAACTCGCCCCCGCTCATTGAAAACTGGTTTTTGGATTTTGTTTTTAATGTAAATAAAACCACGCTGGGTGTCGGAGTCCCCCCACTCGGGCTGCGAGGTGTCGCTGCGAGGGCCTGGGGGTCACCTGTGGCGACAGCCCCGGACGGCGGCGTCCCTGCTGCAGGGTGCACCGTCAGCACAGAGCCGAGTGTCGCCACCCTTGGACACCGCCGCCTTAGCTGCTTATATAAGTGACACATGAGCCCTGGGGAGGGCCGTTAGCAGTTACCCTGTGATCCCGCCCCCCTTTCTCCTGGAGGACGCGCAGGTGTGTGCTTAGCAAGAAAAGCGCAATCCCAAAGGGATCTGTTGTGATTTGCAACGTGACACAGCGTGCGGTTCGGGATGGGGCTCCCGCTGGCTTGGCTCCAAGTTCATTTCCACTCGAGGCTCAGGCGTTTGGCCACCGCCCAGAGAGCAGACCCACCCCATTCTCGGGACCTGAGTCACGGAATTCCACACCGGCCTGGCTGCCCCCACCCCCAGCCGTGGCTGGACGTTGACCTGCGGCCAGGAGGGTGTTGTGCTGCCCGTGAACTTCTCTCTCCTTGGACCCTCCTGGTGAACGTTTCTGCAGAGGCTTTGGGGGCAGGACTTTCGGGGCTGGGGTCCTTTGGGGGAGACAACGAGCCCCCAACCCAGGGCTTAGACGGCCGAGTTTGGTGGCAAAGGGGACAGGATCCCCGGGGCCAGGTTGTTACATTCCTTCCTTGCCCAATAGCCTTCACGTGCTTCTCCCTCTCAGCCTGGTCACGAGGGGCCGGCGAGTTCTGAAGTCGTTTCTTTGCTGGGAGCTCCCATTATCTCACTGGGTGCCTCACTTCTCAGGAAACACCCCCTCACTTCTGCCCCCTGGCAGCACTGGGTGTCAGGCCACCCTGGTGAGTCTGAGTGGCCCTTGGGAAGCCTCAGCTGTTCCCAGTTTCCCTTCAGCTGGTATCTGTAACTTTGTCGTGAAGATGGCCACCAGCTGGCTATTTACTTGAGGGTTTCCAGAAAAACAGCTCAGGGCGACCTTCCCTCCCCTTGGAGCTCACCGAGGGGGAGAGATGGAGCAAGGCCTCACCCCATTCCTGACTTCAGGCCAGTTACAATAAGAGCAGAACTGGGCAGGATGAGCTGCCCACTGTGGTCCCACTGGCTCTGGCAGGGATTTATGCCTGGGTTTCACCGCTTTTCCACACTTTCCCCACTTTACAGAGGAGCAGTGGAATCCTGGGGAAGTCTCAAGGCTCCAGCGAGGCTCCCCTGTGGTGGCCAAAGTGCCTGTGTCCCCCAGTGGGGACGCTGAGTTGCCCACCAGCCAGAGGCCTTTCCAGAACCAGGGCCTGATTTCTTCTTAGAAAAAAAAATGTTTTTAATTGAGTTAAAATCCACATAACATAAATTCACCATTTTAACCAAAGTGTACAATCAAGTCATTTTTAGTATATTCACAATGTTGTGGAACCATCACCCCTATCTAATTCTAGAACATTCTCATCACCCCAGAAAAACCCCGTCCACATTTGTAGTCACCCCCCCAGCCCCTGGCCCCCACCATCTACTTCCTGTCTCTATGAATTTGACTTCTCTAGGAACCTCTTTAGTGGAATCAGACAGTACTTCACTTTCTGTGACTGGCTAATATCATTCAGCACCCCAAAAAGTAACCCCCTGTCCCCATTACCAGTCTCCTCCAGCCCCCTCCCCCAGCCCCTGACAACCATGAATCCACTCTCTGTGGATTTGCCTGTTCTAGACGTTTCACATCATGTACTATGTGGCCTCTTGTGTCTGTTGTCTCTCACTGAACATCACGTCTTCCAGTTTCATCCACGTTGTAGTGTGAGTTGTAGTGCGTCTCTCCTTTTCATGCGGAGTAATATCCTATTATATGAATGGACCATATTGCGTTTATCCATTTGTCCATTGATGGGTTGTTCCACCTTTTTTTTTTTTGCGGTACGCGGGCCTCTCACTGTTGTGGCCTCTCCCGTTGTGGAGCACAGGCTCCGGACGCGCAGGCTCAGCAGCCATGGCTCACGGGCCCAGCCGCTCCGCGGCCTGTGGGATCCTCCCAGACCGGGGCTCGAACCTGTGTCCCCTACACTGGTGGGATTCTTAACCACTGCGCCGCCAGGGAAGCCCAGTGGCCTGATTTCTGAACCTTGGGCTCTGCCAGTTGGGCTGCATGGTGGCGAGGTTCCAAGGAGAAAGTTGCCACTTCATGTGCTATTGCTGAGGCCACAGGGTCACAGGCAGGATTCTGAATCATGGGCCTTGGGACATCGAGGCACAGAGAGGTTAAGTAATGTGCCCGGGTCACACAGTCAGTACTGGAGCCCAGGTGGCCACACCCCTCTACCTTCTGCTCTTTCCTCCCCTCCTCCTGGCCTCTGAACAAGGTAGGCAAGCCTCCCGCCTGGCCTCCGATCTGCTCATTGATCTCATCCAGGCTCCCAGCTCCTGTCTCCACTGTACACCCACAACACCCACGTCTGTCTCCACTCCAAGCTCATCCCGAGTTCCAGACTTGTATCCCACTGCCCCCTGGATGTGTCCCCTTAGGGTCCCCCGGGAGCCCCAAGCTCACCACTTACAAGACCCCCTCCCAAGCCGCCCCACACCTTCCCACTGCAGTCGCTCTCCCTCCTCTGCCCGCCTCTGCGTCTCTCATCTCCACGTCCCGCCCACCTGCAGATCCTGTGGGCACTGCCCTCTGGACACCCTGGACCTGCCCGCTGCGCGCCCCTCCCTTGGAGCCATACCTATCTCTGGCCAGGACGGTCTTCCCCAGCCCCCTCCCTGGTCTCCCTGCTTCTGCCCCGCGGAGATGCTGAACATGGCTGCAAACCTGAACTTTTCAACCCAACCAGCAGGGCCTCCCAGTATCTGCCCCACCTGACCCTCTGACCTCTTCTCCCACCCCTCCCCCACCACCGGCCTCCTTGCTGCCAACACAACCAGGCATGGTCCAGCCTCAGGGCCTCTGCACACACTGCACCCCTGCCTGATACACTTTCCTCCAGACATCCCCACGGCTCCTACTCTCTCACCCTTTGGGTTTTTGCTGGAAACTTCCTTGACCACATTTTTTTTTTTTTTTCTGGCCGAGCGGCTTGTGGGATCCTAGTTTCCCCCACCAGGGATTAAACCTGGGCCCTCGGCACTGAAAGCACGGAGTCCTAACTACTGGACCGCCAGGGAATTCCCTTCCCTGACCACATTTGGGACTGCAAAACTCCCGTCTCCCTCAGCCTGCTCTATTTCTTCTTTCACAGCATTGTCACCTTCTAACATACTTTATCATTTACTTATTATGTTCACTGCTTCTGTCCTGTCTCTCCCTGGCATGTAAGGGTGCTTGGCCTGTTTTGTTCACTGTCCCTGTGGTTGCTCATTAAACATTGAATCATTGAATGAATGTATTACTGAATGAGAAGTTACCGATGCAGGGGCACTGGGCTCGGCAGGGGTGGGCAAACCTCCTGTACGAACTCGGGGTCAGGGGCAGATGCGGATTGTAAAAACATGCACAGTCTTGGGGGCTGTGGGGTATCCAGGCAGGGGCTGGGCTGGGGCTCACGGGACAGGAGAGGGGGAAGACAGAGGTGGGAGCATTTCATAAGCACCAGGAACTATTCCAAGCTCCTCCCAAGTACGACCATCTCCTTAGATCCCCAGCTAACCCTCTAAAATGGGGACACTTTATTTGCATTGTACAGAGGGGAAACTGAGGCTCGGGGGCATTAAGTTGCATGTAGCCCTGAGCCAACTGAGAAAACCCCCTACAGTTGGATGCACAAACACTCATGGAGCGCCTCTTAGGCCGCCCGACGGTCCCCAGGAGCTGAACAGACCCCTGACCCCGTCAAGGTCTCAGTTTCCCCGCCCACACCTCGCCTCTGTTCTCTGGATTCTAAACGGCCCTCCCAGGCGGGCATTGAGCGGAAACTACAACTCCCGAGGGGCCTTGCGGTCAAAGCCTCGCGAGAACTTCCGAGGCTCGGGTGGCGGTGCTGGTCGCACGCTTCTCGCGCAGCCAACCGTCGCTCTAGTAAGGCTCGGGCTGCCCTTGGCGCTGCCGCTCCAGAAGGTCGCTGCATTCAGGCATTCGCCGGCGACAGCCCTGCAAGGGGAGGGCGACGTGAGGGGGCCTGACCGGGGCTCGGCGCAGGCGCAGTGGGCGCGGGTCCTGCTGGGCGCAGGCGCAGTGAGTACAAGCGGCGGCAGCCATGGACGACGAGGAGGAGACGTACCGGCTGTGGAAGATCCGCAAGACCATCATGCAGGTGAGCAGCGCGCTTGGCAAACGCGGTGAGAGCGAGCCTCACTCCCCCAGGCGAGCTAGACACGCAGCAGCCGGGGCGCGGACGGCGGGTGCGAGGCCCGGAGGTAAGAATGAGCCTCCCCACCCCCGGCCGCGCGGCTGGAGCGGAGGAGTCGGGCTCAGGCTGGGCCCCCGGGGCGGGGGTTTGCGGGGGACGGAGGCGCGAGTCCAAGAGCCCCCCGGAAGGGGGTCAGGGTCTCGCTCGAGCTGGAGAGAGGGAGGACGGCAGACACTAGGCCGGCGCCTGTTTGTGTCCATGGAAGTTTCTGATGTTACCCGCCGGGGTTCTTGAATTCCTTAATCAGTAGAAATTGATAGCAGGCCAGACGAGAAATTCAAGCCAGGCTCTATTGGAGTTTGTGCTGCAGCCTGAAGTAGCGAAAACAAGCAACAGGTGCCCTTGCTCCAAGGAGGGCGAGCTGGTCCCTTAAATGGGGTGAGGGTGGGGACAGGTCCAGGGGTCAGGCCGGAGGGGTGGCTTGGAGGGGTCTGCCCACCCCCTTGGTGGTGCTGTGTGCAGGGATCATGCCCGTACTCTGCTTTTGCTCCCAGCTCCTCAGAAGTGGCAGTTGGGTTCTTGGTCTTATTTGTATCTTGGTCCTTGTTTGCTCCTCCTGCGCATGTGCATAGTTATTTCTAGTCCCTTACGTATAGTTTCTGGGTTTTCTGTTGCTGGAGGAGACATTTGCCCAGGTGCAAGGGCTTCAGCAAAAGGTCCCAGGTCCCAGACTGTCTTATCGGCACCACCTCAAGCGCATAACGCAGAATCCCGGGGTCGTGGGGGGTGGAAGGAACCCTGGTGGGCTGGTCTGACCGCTGTCTGGTGGCTACTTAGATGTCCCAGCCACGAACTTTGAATTACTTGGGCCGGGTCCGAGTCATACCAGAGTTCTCTGTGTGCCTCGTTCTTTAAGCCACCCCGTGGGAGGGGACCAGTGCGATGCCACAGAGGCTTGCGGCCTTGATCAAGAGCACCCACCCTCCCGGGAATCCTGCTGGGCTAAGGCCTGGTGGTGGCCCCCAGCCTCTCTGCCGCTCTGCAGAGCTGCCCAAAGACAGGGCTGGAGCAACTGTGCTTCTGACTGACAGTGTCGGGGGCCCCTGGGAGAGGAGACCCAGGGCTCTGGAGGGAGACTTGGCCGAGGAAAGGGGGTGCGGGCAAGGCTGGGCTGGGTAGCGATTCCAACCTTCCTTTCTCTGTCTGGGTCCTCATCTAGTCTACGCACTCAAATAGCCCCAGTTTCTGAGGCAGGACCTAGAACTGCTGACCCTCAGGCCTTTGCCTGGTTTTCCAACCAGCGTCTGCCCAGCCAGCCCAGCAGCACCCTCCCAGCCAGCTGTCCCTGTCTGCCCCAGACCCTGGGGCCTGGCTCTGCATTCAACAGCCCTCCTCACGTCCCAGCTCTGTCCCGGTCTCCTCCGCAGTGGCCTCGCCTACCCCGACCTCTTGCTGCCATCCCCCCTCTGCCCTGGGGTCACCTGGTCCTTTCTCTTTGCAGCTGTGCCACGATCGTGGCTACCTGGTGACCCAGGACGAGCTGGACCAGACGCTGGAGGAGTTCAAGGCCCAGTTTGGGGACAAGCCCAGTGAAGGACGGCCTCGGCGCACAGACCTCACGGTGCTGGTGGCCCACAACGACGACCCCACTGACCAGATGTTTGTCTTCTTCCCAGGTGAGGGGCAGCTCAGGGCCAACTCTTAGCGGCCACCTGCCTTGTGACCCAGAGTCTGCCTGCTCTCATCCTTCTGCCCCCTCGCCCTCCTTGCTGTGGGGACTGCTTTTCCAGCTTCCTCTTCTCGGTCACCTTCCCCATTCTCTCTTCCTCAACGATTTCTCTGACCAAGGTTATCACAGGCCTCCCAGCTGGGCCCCTGGGTCCTCCCTGCCCCCACCCATCAGCCCAGCTTCTGCTCCCAGCGCTTGCCCTTCCTGCGCTGCTACAGGACTCCTGCCCTGTCTCGTCCCTGCTGGTTCCCCCCTCGCCTGCCTGGTCAGTGTCCATCCATCGTCCCTGGTGACTGAGCTCAAGTGCCTCCTCTTTGGGAACCCACTCTGAGCCCCGGGTTGAGTGAAGACAACCCCCCCACCACCAAGGGTGTCCCAGGACCCCTGTGTTCCTCTGTCTTTGCACGTCCTACACTGAGGCAGCCTGGCTCTAAAGCCGCAAAGGGAACCTTGTTGGGTCATGAGCACCTTGGGGGCCCACCCCAGTGCCTTGAATCAAAGGGGTGGGCAGAAAATGCTTGTTCAACAGACCCAGGTGGCACTTTTAAAAAAAATTTATTTTATTGAAGTACAGTTGATTTACAATGTTGTGTTAATTTTCGCCGTACAGGAAAGTGACTCAGTTATAAATATATATACATACATATATATATATGTTCTTTTTCATATTCTTTTTTACTATGGTTTAATTCCAGGATACTGAATATAGTTCTCTGTGCTATATAGTAGGACCTTGTTTATGCATCTTAAATATGGTAGTTTTTATCTGCTAACCCCAAACTCCCAATCCATCCCTCCCCCACCCCCCTCCCCCTTGGCATCCACACATCTGTTCTCTATGTCTGGGAGTCTCTTTCTGTTTTGTAAATAAGCTCATTTGTATCATTTTTTTAGATTCCACATAAGTGGTATATGATATTTGTCTTTCTTTTTCTGGCTTACTTGGCGTAGTTTGGTAATCTCTAGGTCCATCCATGTTGCTGCAGATGGCATTATTTCATTCTTTTTATGGCTGAGTAGTATTCCATTGTATATATACACCACATCTTCTTTATCCATTCATCTGGACATTTAGGTTGTTTGCATGTCTCGGCAATGGTGAATGGTGCTGCTATGAACGCTGGGGTGCATGTATCTTTTTTTTTTTTTTTTTTTTTTTTTTTTTTTTTTTGTGCCACCAGGGAAGCCCTATCTTTTTGAGTTATAGTTTTGTCTGGATATATGCCCAGGAGTGGGCTTGCTGGGTCATATGGCAACACTGTTTTTAGTTGTTTTTGTTTGTTTGTTTTTAAGATTGATTGATTTGTTTATTTATTTATTTATTTATTTATTTATTTATGGCTGCATCGGGTCTTAGTTGCAGCATGTGGGATCTTCACTGAGGCATGTGGGATCTTCCGTTGCAGTGCACGGACTCTTCAGTGCAGCGCATGGGCTTCTCTCTAGTTGTGGCATGCGGATTTTCTCTTCTCCAGTTGTGACATGCAGGCTCCAGGGCGCGGGGGCTCTGTAGTTGTGGCGTGCAGGCCACAGAGCGCGTGGGATCTGTGGTTTGCGGCATGCAGGCTCTCTAGCTAAGGTGCGTGAGTCCTCTATTGTGGCGCACGGGCTTAGTTGCCCCGCGGCATTTGGGATCTTGGTCCCCTGACTGGGGATCAAACCCACGTCCTCTGCATTGGAAGGTAGATTCTTAACCACTGGATCACCAGGGAAGTCCCCTCATGTCTTGCATTTAAATCTTTGAGCCGTTTTGAGTTTATTTTCATATATGATGTGAGGGAGTGTCTAACTTCCTGGATTTACATGTGGCTGTCCAGCTTTCCCAACACCACTTGCTGAAGAGACTGTCTTTTCCCCAGCGTATATTCTTGCCTCCTTTGTGGAAGATTAATTGACCATAGCTGTGTGGTTTTACTTCTGGGTTCTCTATTCTGTTTCATTGATCCATGTCTGTTTATGTGTCAGTACCATGCTGTTTTGAAAACTGTAGCTTTGTAGTATAATTGTAAGTCTGGGTGAGTTATGCCTCCTGCTTTTTTCTTTTTCCTGAGGATTGCTTTGGCAATTCTGGGTCTTCTATGGTTCCATGTAAATTTTAAGAGTGTTTGTTCTAGTTCTGTGAAAAATGTCATGGGTAATTTGTGCTGGGTCTTAGCTGCGGATCCATGAATTGCTTTTTTATGTTGAGATATATTCCCTCTATACCCACTTTCATAAGAATTTTTATCATGAACGGATGCTGAATTTTATCAAATGCTTTTTCTGCATCTTTTGAGACAGTCGTGTGGTTTTTGTTTTTCCTTTCGCTTATGTGGTGTAACACATTGATTTGCATATGTTGAACCATCCTTGTGACCCTGGGATGAATCTAGGTGGCACTTTTAAGAAGAGTGTCCCCTGTGTGTGAAACGTATTTATTGTAGACTTTGGTGCCTAAGCACGTGCCTCCCGTGGTGCCATCTCGGGGGTGGGGCCACCTCACTGCCTGGTCTTCACTGACAGTGGGGGTGTCCTGCTCTCTCAGATGGGCCGCAGCACAGGGTTGAGGTCCCTGCCTGTGTTAGTTTGCACGGCTGCTGTAACAAAACCCCACAGACCAGGGGAATAAACAGACAGTGCTTCTCTCCCAGTGCTGGGGGCCTCTCGCTGGTGTGTAGACCTCCATCTTCTCCCTGTGTCCTCACATGCTCGTCCCTTCCTGTGTGTCTGTTTCCTGATCTCTTAAGGACCCCAACCTCACGACCTTGTGTTACCGTAATTACTTTTTTAAAGACCCTATTTCCAAACACAGTCTCATTCTGAGGTTCCTGGGGGTCAGGACTCCAACAGAGGGACTTCGGGGACGGCACTGCTGGTCGGTGGAGTGGGGTGTGAGGAGAACGGCCAGAGGCAGCGGACGTGCTGCACACGGACTCCGGGGCTGCCCCAGCCGCCGACCTGCCGGGCTCCTAGGGTCCACCCGTTCTCTCGTGACAGGCCCCAGGCTCTGCACACTGCTGAGACCGTGAGGACCCCTGGTGCTAGCAGTGAGGAGCTGGGTGGGCTGTCTCCGTGCTGGGACCGTGCTCCCTGGGTCGTCTCGCCTCCACTCACCTCTGAACACCCCAGCCCTCGTCTCGTGGGCCCCCGGACTAAACAAACCGCTTAGTCTGGGACTTCCCGAACCTCAGAACCGCTGAGGCACTGCACAGACCCAGACTCCCAGACCCCACTTCCAGAAAGAGGTCCCTTAGGTCTGGGGCCCAGGGCACCTTTCAGCTCCCACGTGACATGCAGGCAGCCAGCGCCCTGTTCTGGGACCGGCAGCCTGGTTCTCACTCTGCAAACGGGAGGCCGAGGCCCCAGTCGGGGAGTGGTACTGCAGCGCCTTGGCAGGGGTGGGCTAGTACCCAGGCGCCGGGCAGGGGGTGGGGGGCCAGTGTCCACCAGCCTATGCTTGGTCTGCAGAGGAGCCCAAGGTGGGCATCAAGACCATCAAGGTGTACTGCCAGCGGATGCAGGAGGAGAACATCACGCGGGCCCTCATCGTGGTGCAGCAGGGCATGACGCCCTCCGCCAAGCAGGTGGGTGCCCGCCGCCTCCGGTCCCCGGCTGTGGGTTGGACTGGCCTGAGTGGAGGCTGGTGGTTGGGATGGGCAGCTGGCGAGCACCTTTGTCCCCGTGCAAACAAGGGGACACAGGCTGTGGGGTCCAGGGAGGGGCTGCCGCACCAGCTCCTGGCAACCCTGGGAGCATTTTGACAGACGGGCCCTCACCCTTCTTGCAGTGAGACCGAGGCCTCGGTAATGTGCTGAATGCCTGGGAGGGGCGGGGTGGGCTTCTCCCCAAGTGGAAACCCTACCCCCTGGGGTGGGTTTTCCTGATTTGTGACGCGGGACCCGCGCAGCTTCCCGGGTGCCAGCTGCCTGCGAGGAAGGGCGGGGTGAGCGGGCCCAGGGCCAGCGCAGGGGGCAGATGGCCGCCTCGGCTGTGCCTGAGGGTCGGCGTCTCTTCCAGTCCCTGGTCGACATGGCCCCCAAGTACATCCTGGAGCAGTTTCTGCAGCAGGAGCTGCTCATCAACATCACGGAGCATGAGGTAGGGGTGGGGGGGCGAGACCGGAGACCCGCCGCCTGCCCCCCAGGCCCCTCACCTGTTCGGGGTCGGGGGACATCCAGGTCTTGGGGAGGCGAGTCTGGGAGCCCCTTCAAGGTGGAGAGAAGGTGGGGCGGGGTCTCAGTGTGTGGCCCCTGGGCCAGGAGCAGCTGGGGCCTTGCTAGGAGGGCAGGTTCCCAGGCCCACCCAGCCTGCAGAGTCAGGAGCTTGGGGTGGGCGGAACCTGCATGTGCCCAGGAGCCTCGGGGCTCCGGGATTGTGCCCTGCAGCCCATCTGCACGGCTAGGGGTGTAGGCTCCAGGACCCCGTCCCAGTGTGGAGTCAGGACTTGTGCAGACGCCTGGGGCCCACGCTGCACCCCTCCTCTGGAGGGCCTGTGGGGTCTGTCGCAGCCCTGTGGCAACCAGGTTCTCTTCTCGCAGCTGGTCCCAGAGCACGTTGTCATGACCAAGGAGGAGGTGACGGAGTTGCTGGCCCGGTAGTATCCTTTCTGGCCCCCGGCCGGGCCCGGCTCCTCTCCCCTACACCTCTCCCCCCAACACCCCCAGTCAGTCCAGCGAGGCCTTTTCCCTGACCTGCTTCTCAGTAAACTCCGAGAGAACCAGCTGCCCAGGATCCAGGCGGGAGACCCCGTGGCACGTTACTTTGGGATAAAGCGAGGGCAGGTGAGAAGCCCCTCCCAGGGAGGAGCTGGGCCCACCTCCAGCCCCCTTCAGAGCCCAGGCTTCTGAGCAGGGCAGGGGGGACCCCGGGTCCCGGGAGCCAGCGCACCTGCTTTCCTGCCTCTGCAGGTGGTGAAGATCATCCGGCCCAGCGAGACCGCAGGCAGGTACATCACCTACCGGCTGGTACAGTAGCAGCCCGCCGGACAGATGAGGCGAGAGGGTGCCGAGGGCCAGGTGTGGGCGGCCGTCCCAGCCCTGTGAGTGAGCCCCGCCTGTTACGTGCTCTGGAGGGAGCTCACTGCTGGCCGCCCCCTCTCTCTCGGCAAGTCCCTCGGGGGACGGAAAGGTGGGCTGTGACGACCCACCAGGCCGGGAGCGTGGTGGCCGGCTGCCCGGGGGAGTCCGCTCCTCCTGGGAAGCTTGCCTCTGCTCCCCTGGGCCCCAGCGTGGCCCGCCTTGGGCCTGCCTTTCCTGGCCTGAGGGTCCCTGTGGCCTCTCCTGGGCTCCTGGACGCTGAGCCCCACCCTGGATCCCACCTGACGGTGCCTTGGGAGGGGACAGGATACCGCAGGGTGGCCCCCAGCTCCTCCCGGCCTTCCGTCCCCATGTCCCCCCCACAGTGGCCCTGATACTGCCTGTCTGGGTGCTCCGAGGGCAGCGGGGAGTGAGACCGATTGCTATGGAATGCTGGGTATCTTAAAGAATTAAAAATATCTTGAGTAAATAAGTTCAATTCTCTGAAAGACCAAGGTGGAATGTCTACCCGGGTTGCTGTGAGCAGCCTTGCTCGGGCTTCTGGCCCCTCAATGGGGTCTCGGCCCACTTCCCCCTGGTGGAGCTGTGAGGGAGGGGCTCCAGTGCCGCCTTCAGCTTTGCTTCTTGGTGCTTTTCTTGCATAGAAGTTTGGATCAAACTACCCCCTTTTCCCTCTACTAATTTCAGAGGCCTCCTACCCAGGCTAAGCTCAGTTGTCTGTGTTTTTGTTTAATAGCTTCATTGAAGTAGGATTGACATACCATACAGTTCACCCATTTAACGTGTATGGTTCTATGATTCTTAGTATATGCACAATCGGGCATCCATCACCGCAGTCAATTTTGGAACCTTCCACCCTCCTAAAAAGAAAGCCTGTCCCTGTCAGCAGTCACCCCCCCCCCCCCCCCCCCCCCCCCCCCGCCCCCGCCAACCACGAATCTGTCTCTGGGTTTGCCTGTTATGGGCGTTTTGGAACCTTCCACCCTCCTAAAAAGAAAGCCTGTCCCTGTCAGCAGTCACCCCACCCCCACCCCCCCACCCCCGCCAGCCCCTGACAACCACGAATCTGTCTCTGGATTTGCCTGTTATGGACGTTTCTCATCAGTGGAATCACACACCGCGTCCTTCTGTGTCTGGCTTCTCTTACGGAGCATCGTGTTGTCACGGTTCGTCCACGTTGTAGGAGTGTCGGGGCTTCACCCCTTTTCACGGCCGAGTGACGCTCCCGTGTGTGGAGGGACACGTGTTCATTCTTCACTTGATGGACACGGACTGTTTCCATTTGTTGGCGACTGTGCGTCGTGTTGCTGTGGGCGTCCAGGTACGAGGTGGTGTGGTTGTGTTTATTTCTCTGGCTGTGGGTGTGCCTTGAAGTAGAATTGCTGGGTCCTGCAGAAGCTCTTGTTTCCTTTGGAGAGACAGGCTGTCTCCGCCGCGGCTGCCCCGGTTTCTGTTCGCGTCTCCACCTCCTCACCAACGCTGGGTCTCGCGGCCTGGGGGTGAGTCGCTGTGGTTCACATTCACTTGCCTGGTGCTGAGGGTGGTGAGCGCTTTCCCCGGCTCGCCGGCCGCCTGCTGGTCATCTCGGAGATGTGTCTGTGCACAGGTCCTTTGCCCCTTGTTTAACTGGGTTGTCTCTGCTGAGTTTTAGGGGTTCTTTAGATACTCTAGGCTCAGGTCCCTTATTAGATACCCGCTTTACAAAAATGTTTTGCCACTTTCTTGTATTTCTTAGCTAGCCCCTGTAGCCTTTATACATAGGACTCGAATCCTGGGATTTACTTCCGGGCATCGTGTGACTTGGGGCTGTCACTCTCCCCCAGACAGCAGGCTTGACGCTGTTTAGTGAAGAACCAGAGGTGCTCTCCTCACTGCCTTGAGTTGCCACTCTCGTGGTGAACGCCCAGATCCATGTGGGTCTGTGTGGAGATCCTCTTCTTTTCCATTGATGAATTTACGTTTTAAAATCTTAGTTTTGGGCTTCCCTAGTGGTGCAGTGGTTGAGGGTCCGCCTACCGATGCAGGGGACACGGGTTCGTGCCCCGGTCCGGGAGGATCCCACATGCCGCGGAGCGGCTGGGCCCGTGAGCTGTGGCCGCTGAGCCTGCGTGTCCGGAGCCTGTGCCCCGCAATGGAAGAGGCCACAATAGTGAGAGGCCTGCGTTCCGCAAAAAAAAAAAAAAAAAAAAAAAAAAAAAAAAAAAATCTTAGTTTTATAGTACATCTGACAGGAGAACAGGTCTCCCCTTTCCCCCAGATAGACATCGTTTTCCAAAACCATCTTGGCCAAAAGGAGCCAGACACGGACGGATGAATCCTGTCCCATTCTACTCACAGGGGTCCCTAGAGGAATCAGGTCCACAGAGACAGAAAGCAGATGGTGGGGGAGGGCATGGGGAGTCAGGGTTTCACGGGGACAGAGTCTCCCTTTGGGAAGATGAGAAAGTTCTGGAGATGATGGTGGAGATGGTTGCACGACAATGTGAAGGTGCTTAGTGCCTGTGAACTGTGTGGTTTAAAGTGGCGAGAATGGTAAATGTGTATAATTTACAATTTTTAAAAATTGTCTTGGCTGTTCTTGAGTATTGCTTCTTGCAAATGGATTCTAGAATCAACTCACTGATTCCCTGAAAATTCTTTCTGCTCTTGGTTAGGGTGCTTGGTCTCCTGGCTGGGCACAGACCTGTCCCCGGGTGCGGGGTCTCAGGTGCGAGGTGCGGACGCCCCTTACGCCCTCCATCCAGCGGCACCAGCTCCCCTTTGGGGTCCCCTGCCTGTTGTTGGGGCACCGGTTCCGCCTGCCTGTGCCACCACGCACAGCCTGTTCTGAGTCCCTGAGATTGGTCCTGACGCCTGCCTGCCTCGGGGCTTCAGGAAGTAGGTCCCCCCCGGGTCTGGAGGCAGGGGCTGCCTTTAACGCAGCACCCCCAGCCCCCCACTCCGGCCACCAGGACATGTTGTGAGCCTGGGCCAGCCCTTGTCTGAAGGTGGTGCAACCTGTGAAGTTGTGTGGCGTGATCCGCCAGGCTCCTTAGAGATGCTTTGGCACCTGACAGCGGGATGCCTTCTTGCCGTTACCTGGCCTGCTGAGCACTCTGAAATGTTAATAGACTTGCTCATTCTTCTGACCGTTTTTTAAAAAAACGTAGATCGGGGTCAGCAAAGTTTTGCTGTAAAGGGCCAGACGGTCAATATGTTGGCTTTGCTGGCCAGGTGGCCCTGCTACAGTTGCTCAACTCTACAGGGCATAAGTGGCCACAGGCCACATGTAACCGAGAGGGTGTGGCCCCTGGCCCATTATCTCTGTTTGCAAAACACATTGGTAGTTTGCTGGCTGTTTTTCCTGCTCACTCTTAGGAAGCGTGTGCAGGGGCGAAGCACACTGACTGTCACAGCGGGTCTTATCTAAGCCTGGGTGGGGGACTGAAGTTTGGGGTGAGCTGTTCTGTCAGGAATGGAGGCCCAGCAGCTTTTGCCATGACTGGGTGTGAATTCCATCTAATATAGCTGGGTCTCTGCTGAGCCGGCGGCCCCTCCGGCGGGGGTCTCTGAGCTGGGTGAGGGGTGCTCGCTTCTTGCTGGCTGTGCCGTCCCACGTGGTGGCCGCTGTCTTCCTGAGGCCTTGGGTGCAGGTAGATCTCAGCTGCGGCTTCTCGGCACAGCAGCCACACCTCGGTGCTCCGGAGCCCCCGGGGGCTGGCGGCCCGAGTCAGGAGGCGATGGGAATTGGTCCCCATGGCCACCTGGGCTCCCGCGCCTGACGGGGATGCTTGTGGTGGGGTTTCTTCTTCACAGCTCCCTGCCCTGCCCCCCAAGCCCAGCGAGGAGCTGGGGACGGCGCTCAGTGCCCTGCGTGTCTGGGTCACTGGGTCACTAGGCCACTGCTGCCAGAGAAGACAGGCTCAGGTTAAAGACTTTATTTTATGCAAAAGGAATGTGCTTGTCAAAGAACTCCATCGTGGAACTTCACTGCATGCTCGGCCCCAGGTATCCAAACCCAGTTTTCCGTAAAAGCCAGGGCATCCCGAGTCCGCCCACCCACCATCCACAAAGACGTCCAGCCCTCCTCCCAGCTGCCATGTGGCCTCCACGGCCCAGTGCCAGGGTCGGCAGGGTCCCTCCATCACAGCCCGGCCGACTCCCAAGAGCAGAATCCCCCAGCTCAACGGAGTGGGGCCTGGTGGGCGTGTGGAGCAGCGCGGGCAGAAGCTTCTGGAAAAGTTGGCCAGTGATGCCCTTGCCGCTGTGGGCGGAAGGAGAGGCCTCTCGGTGACGTGTCTGCAGGGACAGGAGCCTGGAGCGGACCTGCCCGCTGCCCCAGCTACACGAACTCTGGCTGCCTCTCCCAGCCCGCGCCCCCTGCCAGCCACCCGCCGCGGAGCCTCACGGCCGGCAGGCGGGCCGCAGCCACGTTGTTGCACTGGTTGGTATTGTGCTCGGCGAGCCGCTGGGCCAGCTCCTCCCCGAGGTCCTCCCAGACCCCAGGCCCAGGCCCATCCTCCCCTTCCCCGGAGGCAGTGCCCAGCTGCTCCTCGCTGCCGCTGTGGCTGTCCCGGCTGCCCTCCGCGCCCGCCTCACCGCCCAGCTGCTCCAGGAAGCCGAGGCAGTGCAGGGCCACCCCACCCGCCGGGGATGGCAGGTCCGAGGCCTCTTCCAGTTCTGAGTCGGAGTCATTGGAGGCAACGTGGGGTTCTGGAAAGTCCAAGGCAGAGAGACAGGACAGACAGAGAGGGACAGATGGACAGCCTGTGAGCAGGGTGGGGGGCACTGGGCGGAGGACTGGGCGTCCGCCTCCCCCCAGCAGGCCCGGCTCCCCGCTTAGAACCCTCCCGGGTCAGGCGGAGGTGCAGGGTCTCAGACACTGGGGTCGTTTCCACTTCGGGGTGCCCATTTCTCGGCATTGGCAAAAACACCTCAAAAGGGTGTCTCTTTGCAAGAGTTTGTAACACGTTAAAGACGGTGAAAAAGCAGGGGACGCTCATGGTCTCCACGGCAGACAAACCGGGATGCAGCCCTTGAGGTGGACCCACTGTGTCATCCGCCGCCTGGGCCCACCGCTCACCGAGGCCCCCATCCTCAGCCTCCTCCGGCAGGGGGAAGGCCACGCCCCCGCTGGCCTCCGGGTACGGCTCCTGGACCACCACCTCGGCCCCCTGGTTGGACGTCACATCCTGCAGAGGCAGAACGGAGGTCAGGGGGCGCCACGGTTCCAGCCATCCCACATTCCATTTTTCTGTCTTGTTAAACCCTGAAAACTGTTAACACCCGCTGCAGCTGAGCACGTGAGGCCCCCGGATCCCAAGTCACAAGCAGGCTGAGCTCGTCCAAAGTGGGCAGAGGCCCTGGCCAGAAGGGCTGAGGCAGGCCCTGCATGGACGCCAGCGTGGGAGCCACTGTCCTGAGGCCACACCCAGGCGTGTCCCCTCCACAGCCAGAGACGCCAGATGAGGGGTTAAAGACTCACAGTGGGGACTGAGCGTGGGAGCTGATGCTGCCTGGAAGCAAACAGACTGACAGAAACAAGGCCTGCCGGCTGAGGAGTGCAGCAGGCTGGACCCAGAGGATGTGCTGTAGGCAGCGCAGGGATGGGAAATGGGAGAAGGGGCAGGACGGCGGCTCCAGTATGTTCTGATGTGAGCTCTAGGGGACGCGGGGGAGGCCGAAGGGCCTCTGCACTGCCTGGGGCTCCGTCACAGATCTGAACCCACTTCATCCAGTTCTTTGCTTAAGAGATTCCTTGGGCGCCCCGTCCGAGCCAGACATCTCCCAGCCCTTCTTCCTGTCTGATCCCCCCGTGGGTGAGCGAGATTGCCGGCCCCCATGATGCTCACAGAGCCCGGCACCCTCCACCCAGCCTGGACAACCCTCACCTGGCACCCGGATGCCACCTCGGGCTCCTCCTCAAAGACCAGGCTGTAGTGGGTGATGAGGGTCTCCAAGATGCAGGCCTGGTGGGGGTAGTCCACCAGGGAGGAGAGGGACACGGTGGCCTCAGTGGGCCGGGGCCGCAGCAGCGTGGGCCCAAACACGATGCCCAGGTTCCCAGGTGTCATCTTGTTGTCCTGCTCCACCTCCACGATCCTGGGGGTCAGAGGGTGCAGGAGCAGGTGTGAGCGGCTCCCGGGACCCCGCCACCCTTGACCCCGGCCTGGCCAGCCCTCACCTGCGCAGGTGCCGCATCAGGTACTGCAGCGTGGCCCAGTTCTCCCGCGGCAGGTCCCGCAGGAGCTCCCGCAGCCGGCCCGCCATGGCCACGGCCACAGCCTCTCTCTCGGTGACATCCAGCCGGCCTCGGGTTGCCGCCTTGGCCTCGGCCTCTGCCTTCAGACTGTCCTTGGCCAGCCCCACAAGCTCATGGTAGAGGCGGAAGGAGATGAGCGGCTCAGGCAGCTGCAGGGTGATGGGTTAGGTATAGGGGGTCAGTGGGCCTGGCCCCATGCCATCCATCCTGCACCGGCCCCGCCCCTAGCAGCAGCCCCACCCCTGACAGCCACCGGTCCCGCCCACCCTGTACTGACCACGTCCCTGGCCTAGCAACCACAACCCTGCTCAGAGCTGGCCACGCCCCCCACCAGGCTCAGGTCCAGCCCAGGATCTGCTCTGCTCTGTGCCCATCTGTCTCGCCTGGCGCAGGTAGAGCTTGAGGACGTTGCTGATGTCGTGGGGCGAGGCCTGCGACAGCTCCACCAGCTCCTTGCCGTTCTCGAAGGCCTGGCACAGCTTCTCCACACGCGTTTTCACCCCATTGACCCGGTAGATGCCCTGCGGGAGCCCGCAGTCAGCCTGAGCCCACGCCCCTCCCCTCCCTGCATGGCCCCTCTGCCGGAGCCCCCGCAGCTGTGCCCGAGGCGGTCACCTTGGTGCGCAGCGCCCGCTGCTCAATCTCGAAGACACACTTCTTGACGATGAAGGGCACGCCGTCCGGGGTGCTGCGGGCGGCCTGGCTGAAGTCCTGGCCAAAGAGCTGCAGGCGTCCCTGCAGCTTCTTGTGGCCACACTGGATGGCCAGGGTCTCCAGGCACTTCTTGTGGCAGGCCAGGCAGCACTGGGGGCGGGTGAGGAGTAAGGAGACCTTCCTGGCGCCCCAGCCCCGCGCAGACACCCCCGGCTCCCCCTCCCACCGCGTCCTTCGCTGCTCTCATCACCCCCCTACAGGGCAGCTTTCACCCCTCCTGGTTGGGAGACGTGCCCCTGCCACCAGTGCAGCCTGGGCTGCTCTCACGGCCCTCTGGTTCCCTCAGCACTGGCTGAGCCCTCCGCCTGGGATGCTCTCCCCCAGGAGACTGCAAGTGCTCCTGGCTTCACTTTTCTCCAGCGCTCTGCATGGCACGGTCTTGAGGGCGCACATGCAGGTGCCTGGCTCCCCCGGGACCACCACTCACCTCCTCACACTCGGCACCCTGGAAGTACACGTAGCTGTTGCACTCCCGGCACTTGGCCGGCGTGCGGAGCTTCCGGAGCCGGTGGGTACGGGCCGCCTTGGACAGCCCCACGTGGCGGAAGGGCCCGCTGGGCATGGCCACAGGCAGCTCCGGGGCCATGTCATTGAGGTCATCTGGTGGGGGTGGGGGGCAGGTGGTCAGTGTCACCGAGGCAGGTCAGGGCCAGGTGCAGAGTCCAAACCGCCCCCCCTCCCCGCTGCCCCGCCCAGGGGTCCGCTCACCCTGGTCAAAGGCTGATGCGCCTGTGCTGCCCTCCTGGTCAGCCAGCTCCTCGCTGGACGACATGGTGCCACTGGAAGACATGCGCTCGAACTTCTTAAAGTCCCCTGAGCAGGAAACGGGTTGTCAGAGACTCCCCCGAGGGCCCCCGGCTGCACGATGAGCCCTATGAAACCTGGGGGCGGGGGGCGGCAGCTCTGTGAGCCCCCCGCCGCCGGCCAGGCCCCTTCACCTGAGCCAGGGCTGGGGTCCAGACTGGCGTCAGAGTCTGAGACGGCGATCGGCCACGACTTGTGCACCTGGTGTCCGCGCCCACCTGCGAAGGTGTCTCCAGTGAAGGGCTGAAGGGGGCTGCAGGGGGGCCGCGCCCGCCCCTGCCAGACACTCACCCCTGCGCTCCTTGGCAAGCTCCCCGTCGCCGGGCCCACCTTCCTCTCGGGGGCAGCCCGCGGCCTCCGCCACCGCAGCATCGCTGACGTTGAAGCTGCCCTTTCGGGCTCGCAAGACCGGGGACCTGGTGGGACCAACAGCCAAAAGAAGGGGCCACGATGGGGGTCACAGAGGCTCACTGCCCCCACCCCCACCTCAGGAGGGAAGTCCAGCTCCCCCGGGCATGCGCAGACGGCGGGGTACCAGGTGTTGGTGGAGACGTGGGGCTCAAAGTCGTAGTGCACGTCTGGCTCCTCGCCGCGCTGCAGCTGGCGCACGTGGGAGGCGTACTGCTGGCCCGGGTCGTACAGCTTGCTGCTCTCGCACAGCATGTGGAAGTGCACAGGCAGCGGGGCCGTCTGCATGTGCATCATCTGGTAATAGGAGATGGTGGCCTACGGGCAGGCAGGTGGGAGGGGCCCTAAGTGCTGGAGGTCCTGAGGCTGGATGGGCAGGCGCCCCGCCCACCCCGACGGGGGCGTGGGGGGTGGTGGGGCTGGGAGGGGGAGCTCAGCGCTCACCGACTTGATGGTCTGGTCGCTCTGCCGGATGACCTCCTGGATCTGCCGGAGTGCCGTCACCTTGGTGTCCTCAAGCTCCTGCTTCTGCGTCTTAGCATCCGCCACGCACGTGCGGTACGTGGCCATGGCTTCCTCCGCCTGGGGTGGGGGCGGGGCGGGGTGCCAAGAGAGGCCTCAGCCTGGGGTTCAGCCCTCAGGGCATCTTCAGGCCCCACACGGAAATCAGCCAGGCACAAAAGGACAGGAAGGCATTCCTGGCAGGAGGCACAGCCCAGACAAAGGCCCGGCGGTGGGCAATCCTGCACAGGGCGTCAGGCCCTGACGCCATGGGTCTTGTCCTGCACCTCCTGCCCCCTGACCCGCCCTCACCTTGTTTTTGGCCTCCTCCTCCAGGCGCCGCCTCTTGTCCAGGGTCTTGGAGGCCGCACCCCCTGCACCCAGGCCAGCGCCCACCTGCTCTTCCTCCGCCTTGGCCACTAGGAAGCGGGCCTTGTCGTGGTCTTCGCAGCGCTGAACGTAGCCCTGCTTGGCCTTGCGCAGATTGGACTCTGCCTCTTGCTGTGGACGTGGGAGGGACCAGACCAGCACCATCAGCCAGAGACCGTGTTAGGGACCTCTGCCACCCACATCCCTTGGGCCAAAATCCCATGGCCAGTCAAGCAAACAGAGGCCCCCGCCCAAGAACCAGTGGTGGAAGAATAGGAGGTGACACCTACAGGGCGACTCTGGGAGGAGCCAGCATCTGGCATGCCCATTTCACAGCCAGGGAAGCTGAGGCACAGCTAAGCTCTGGAGGAGACACCAACTACATCATCCTCTTGACGCCTACACCCACACCCGCCAGGGCGACTTGTGCTTCTATCTCTTTCATTTCCTGTCTCAGAGATGAGAACAGTGAGGCGGCTCAGACAGGAAGTCAGGCACCCTCAGGAAGAGCAGGAAGAGCACTTAGTCAAAACCCAGTGGGCCTTTTGGGGGCCACATCTCACAGTCTACACGATCAGAAGCTTAAACATAAAGAAAAGAGCTCACATGAGTACTAGGAGAAACCATGAGAGAATTTCTTAAAATAAACATAGCATGGGGAAGGCCTTTCCATGCATGACACAGAACCCAGAAACCATAAAAGAAAAGACTGCTACTAACAATCACGGGTTTCAACTGGGAAAACAGGCAACAGGTTAAATCAAAAGTCAAAACAATAAACTGGGGGTGGGGGAGTTTGTAACACATGTCATCAAGGGCTGGGTTCTCTAATATGTAAAGAGCTCTGGCAAGTCAATAAGAAACAGGCTACTGTCTAATCCAAGGTGAGCAAAGGATATGAACTGAGAGCTCACAGAAGAGGAAAAGCATGGCTGTGGCTCGGGAGGTCAGCTTCTATGCTCATAACATCTGTGACCCAGCCATTACCTTTCGGACACTGATCTGAGATAAATGCTAGGTCACATGTCTGAGCAACAGGGGCACAAGCTCGTCACAGCAGTGGTGTTTGAAACAGCAACAGCTCAACAACAACTAAACTGTCCACCAATAGGGATTTAGTGAACTAAGCCCTGTGGCTCTGCAGCTGAGCACTTGTAGCTGAGAAAAAGGGAGGAGAAGTTTCACATGGAGTGAGACGGGGCCAGTCCCTGGATATGGAGGTGAGTGTAAAAGGCCAGAAGCAGAACAGGGTACTCGGCAAGCTGTCATCAGGTGTAGAAAAGGGGGGAGAGGCTCATTTGCCAGATGTGTCACAGGACACCGCTAGCTGGAGCAGCGGCCGTGGGGGCTCTTTGCACCGCAGACCCTGTTAGCAGGCCTAAAGAGCAGTGCAAAAGATTGCTAGTGCCTTTGGAACAGCCCAAAAGAGAGGTGGGAAAAGAGCAACATCGAGGAACCTGGAACATCCACCAGACCTGAGAAAGCCTCAGTTTCCCTCTAACCCAGACCTGCTCCTGGCGGCCACGGGTGACCCAGTCCTTCCGGACATCTGACCCGTGACAGTGATGGGGGCCCCGGGCCAGGGCCTCTCCTGCTGCAGCTTCAGGTAATGGGGCTGGAGCAGTTGGGAGGCAGGACCCGCTCCAACCTGTGACGCCACAGCGAGCCCCACGCGGGAACAGAGCACTCTGCCGGGTGTCCACAAAACTCGGGAAAGGACCACCCGGGTGTGTACCAGGGGACTGTGCGTGCTCGAGCCGGCCCGCCCTGCCCCCTCCCAGCCCCGCCGCCCCGCGGTACCAGCTTCCTCTGGGCGCGGTGCCAAGACTCCTTGATCTCCTTCCTGCGCTTCTCGTGCTCAAGCCGCCGCAGGTTCAGGGGCTGGGGGGGGAGACGGGTGTGATGGGGACCCGGGCACCCTTCACCCCGCCCACCCTCCAGGGCGAAGCCCACCTGCACGAAGGTCTGGGTCTGCAGAGTGCCCATCGCCTGTACCAGGCCGTGGCCGAACTCCAGGTCCTGCTCCAGGGCCAGCGAGTAGATGGACAGCAGGGGCATGTGTGGCTGTGGGGGCGGGGCCAGCAGTCACGGGGGTGGGCCAGGCGCCCTCATAGAAGCCCTGCCACCTGCCTAGCGCCCTCAGCTGCCCTTGCAGAGATGGGAACCCCCTTTCCTTTGGCCCATCTTTGAGGGGCGAGACACACCCAGGCCTGAGGGACCCCCGCCCCGTTCCCTCGAGTTCCCCACCTCCTGCATGACGCTCTGTCTGCAGTTCTGGACGATCTTCTGCAGACCTTTGGCAAAGTCCATCTCTGCAGGCGGGGAGGGGTGTGAGCGCAGGGGGGAGGGGAGGGGAGGGGTGTGAGCGCAGGGGGGAGGGGAGGGGTGTGAGCGCAGGGGGGAGGGGAGGGGCCTTCCAGCCAGACCCCGCCCCGCGGGCCCCAGCTCGCACCCAGCGCGCTCCGCTTCTCCAGGTAGCCGATGAGGTCCTTCATGTACTTGGCCATGTTCTTGGCGTACTGCAGCGCGGCGTCCACACCCCCCTCACAGCGCTGCAGCAGCGTGTCCACCGCCTCCGGGGAGAGGCAGCCTGCGAGACAGACACTCCTCAGCCCAGGCTCCTCCCCAGCCCACCCTTCCTTCCGTCCTCAGACCTCTGCCCCTTAGGCTCAGAGACTCACCCTCATCACAGTCCTCGCTGCTGGGGGGGGCACCCTCACTCCCCTGTCCATACAGGTTCTCCATGGACTGTACCAGAGGGAGACAGGTGAGTCCAGTCCGGGCTGGGTCCTGCCTGACGCCCACCCTGCAGGAGACAGTCACCGCCCCCCCTGGACAGAGCAGGAGACCGCGGTCCACAGAGCGGACGGGGGGGACTCACCCGCCCTGCCAGTCTGACCCCGTGCGGCACCCAGGCCATCCCTGCTCACCTGGCCCGGGTCCCCAGGGGGCACTGAGAGGAGGATGCTGTCCACTTCACCCATGAGGAACTCGGACACACTGCAGGGCAGGGGGCAAGTGTCAAGAGGCACATGGGTCCCCACCCTCCGCCACCCTTCCCCACCCCCACACTCACGTGCTGCTGAAGGAGACTGCGATGGTCTCCAAGGCCTTCTCAAACTCCTGCTTGTCCGAATCATTGTTGCACTCATAATGGAAGGCTGGGGGCAGACAAGGACGAGAGGGGTTGGCCCAGTCTGGGAGGTGACCACCCGTGCAACTAACTGAAGGGGGAGCATTGGAGTTGTACCCATCACACTCCTATGCATCCTTCAAAACCCACTTCAAACATCCCCTCCTTCAGGAAGCCCTCCCAGACAGAAAGCCCTTGCTGCCCTGTCCTGGCTGACCTTTGACCTTGGCAATGAGGGTGCCGGCAGCTGTGAGCGACTCCACGGTGTTCAGCAGCGGGTACTTGGAGATGACCTGGTGCATCACGCGGAGGGCCTCACCCAGGCACTCGTGGGCAAGCGGCCGGCGAGCCTCTAGAAGGTCTGCCGGGCAGAGTGGGTATGAGCAGGGAGGGAGGGAAAGCCTGCCCACCTAACCACCTAAGCTGAACCCTCCTCAGAGCTCCTGTCCCCGGGTGGGGAAATTGAGGCCAAGGTGGGAGAAGGTAACTGCCTGAGGCTCAGTGTGTGACCTCGTTGTGGGTGGAGGGGGTGTGAGGAACTGTCCCTCTCTCGACTGCTAGCCAGGTCATCAAAGGCCAGATGTCAGTCTAGACAGTCCTGCTCAGAACACCCTTTCCTTGTCCCTCCAGAAAACAAACTCCCACTGACCTTCAAGTTGCAGTCCTTGTGCCTCTTCCGCCAGGCAACCCACCTGGCCCCTTCCCTGCCCCAAACTCTCAGGGCTCTGTCCAGCTCTCTCCCAGCCCTGCCTGCCTGGGCACTGGGGCTTAAGCACCCCGTTACCTCACTCTCTCCCGACCAGCCACCCCATGAGGCAGGTGCTGTCATCACCCCCATTTTGCAGACGAGGAAACTGAGGCATACAGGGGAGAAGTCATTTCTCAAGGATCACGCAGCTTTTCCATCTCCACTAGCTCTGAAGGCATGAGAATGCCAGGCAGAAGGACCCTGCCTGGCTTTACCATAAGGGCAATGGGGAGCCATAGAAGGTGTTAGAGCAAAGGAGAGTCAAGGTCAGATCTGCATCTTCAAACGTGGCTTTCAATGCCCTCCTCAGATGTTCTTAATTGGAAAAAAGCGCTGTGTGTGGGCAGAACACACACCATCTAGTGGAAACAAAGCCCAAGGAATGTATGGATGGGGAAGGAATGAGCCGACCCTGAGACTCGGGAGGGACCTGGCCACCAGCTGGGAGGGTATCTCCCGCACCTGTGTGCCTCTGACTCTGTGCCTGGTACCTGATGCTCAAAAAAAATAAAATAAATTAAAAATTTAAAAAATGGAATCTGAAAATAGGTGTCTGATCCCTTGTCAGCACTGAGGACCCCCACTGAATGCCACCGACAGGCAGACGCCCACGGAGTCCCTGGCCCCAAATTCCTCCGAGTGCAGCCCAGCGCCTCAGCACCAGGCAGGATTTGCTGCCTGAATCCGAGGCCAACTCAGGGAGGCGGGAAGGAGCTTGCGGAATCCATGAAAGGCCGGCTGAGGAAAGGCCGGGCCACGCCCCTTCCCAGGACATTCCTCCCACACACCAGGCCCCTCGTGTCGCCTGGGCCTCGGCCACCTGGGTCCCCACAGCACACCCACCTGGGCAGGTGGGACTCTGGAGAAGCCTGGACATGCCCAGCTCAGCACTGGCCAAGGCAAGCGCCGGGCAGCAAATGCCCCGAGTGCCACGTGCTCCTGGCCAGGCCCTGCACCCCGCACCCCGCACGGTCCCCTCACCTCGGGGCCCCGCCTGGCAGCGCACCGGCGCCTGCTCCAGCGCCGGGTGCACCGTCCCGCAGATACACATGGCGCAGCCGTCAGGGTGCAGGGAGCGTGAACGTGCAGGCCGGCCTAGGCAACTGGCTGGTCCGGGGTCTTTGGTGCCAGGTCCTCCGCAAGCAAACCGGCTCTGGCCGGTCCGAAGACCCGCCCCCCTCCGAGGAAAGCTCCGCCCCGGCGTCCTGCTAGCTCCCCAGCCTCAGGTAGCAGGACTCTGGGACCCAGGCAGATGCAATTCGATTCGGGATGGGGCCGGCCAAGGGCAGGCAGGGAAACAGGCCCAGGTACAGGGCATGGGGAGGTGCGGGGAGACCCTGCCCACGTGGATCCCACGGCCCACTGCTTCCTAGGTGGACAGCACGGGGTCCCCAAGCCCTCTCACTGTCCGCACAACAATTACTGTGAGCTGAGGACATCTGGTTACAGTCAGCAACTCCCCAGGGCGTATCATTGCCCCGTTTCACAGATGAAATGCCAGAGGCTTAGAGAAGGGACAGCTGATCCAGTGTCACAGCCTGGCAGGGGCGGCAGCAGGATACAAAGCCACATGCTCTCTGCTCCAGGCCCTTCCCCTGGCCCAGGGCTGCCCCAAGGTTCAAAGAAGGGTGCCCCTGCCCTGACCCATCCTCCTGCGGGACGCCCACTGGCTCAACCCTGCCCAGGCCTGGCCTCCAAGGAAGCGCCAGGATCGGAAAGGAACCGAGATTAGAGAGAGTTTCCCCAGGAAACAACTCCAGCCCCACCCCAGGACCAGATAACCCTGGGGGCTGACACCCCCCGACCCAGCAGAGGCCAGGCCAGCAGAGCCCCCCATTAGCGCCTACAAAGCTGAGGTCTCTCTCCAGTCTGAGGTCGAATCTGGGCTCTGGCCCCTCCTTGGCTGGTTGAGCCAGGAGTCAGGGCCCCTCCCTGGGCCTCAGTTTCCTCACCTGTAAAATGGGCACCTGTGGGAAGCAGGCCAGAGTGTTTAGCATGGCCCTGGCACTGCGGTTTCTGGCAGGAGAGATCATAGTGCCCTCCTTGGCGGCCAGGGACAAACAGGAAGCAGATGAAAATAACTCGGCAGGAAGCTGGGCTGTCAGCAGACGCGTGGAGAAAACGGAACTGCCATCCCACAGGCTGCTCACTCCTGCAGCTTACATGCCGGTCCTGCCCCTGGTCCGTCCTGAATCTCTCTCTGTCCAGACCTCAGCCTGCCTCCAGTCCATTCCACTCCAACATGCAGATCTGACCTTGTTCCACCTCTGCTCTAACACCTTCTATGGCTCCCCACCACCCTCAGGATAACGTCCAGGGTCCCTCTGCCTGCCCTTCTCAATGCCTCCACCCTCACACACTTCATGCACCCGAACCTTGTTCCCCCAAATGCACCTCCACCCCATGTTTCTGAGCCTGTGCACATGACATTCCCTCTTCCTGGCTACCGCCAAACTCCTATACATCCCTCAGAACCCTAGCTGCAATGGCTTTTTCCGCAAAGTCCTCCCTACAACCCTCTTAGGAGCCTCCCCAAATCCCTCCCTCCACCCTGCCTCGACCCCACAGGGTTTGGGATATCTGTGTCCAGCTCTGCCTTCCACCCAGGCTGCGGTGTCCCTGCCACTTCTCACCTTCATGCAGAACACACTCCTTCAGCTTCTCAAGGCCCTCGGCAAAGCGGGCCACGTCAGCCAGCAGGTGGGAGATGTCCTCCACAGTGTCGGGGCAGGGTCCCTGGATGGGTCCCTCGGCTGGGCTGACTGTTGACAGTGGGCTGCGGTGGCCACGGCCCAGCGTCCAGGTGCTGGCTCCAGACAGTGGGAAGCCGGCAGCGCTGGCGTGGCGGCTTAGGCTGGTGGGCCTCTTGAGTGTGCCCGTGGCCTTGGCATTCAAGGCCACACTTGGTGGTTCCAGGCTGGGCGCCAGGGACCCTGCATCAGCCCCATCTCTCCTGGGCAGCTCCTGGGAGGGGGGCGGGAGCCGCTAGAGCAGGTGCTCCCACTGGGGCCCTGCCTCTGTTTTCCCAGAAGTGAAGTGGGGCTCTGGAGTATCTTCAGCCTGACCCCACAGGGGGTCAAAGGCCACAGGTCAGAGGGCTGAGATTTGGTGTTGTGCCCCTCCCACACCTGTTACCCAACATCCTCTTCCCCAGAGCTTTCACAAACAACGGCCTCTGCCCAAACCACAGCCGGGGTGTGGGGGAGGGGCACCCCACTTCCTGGCGGGGGGCGGGGTAGGGAGGGCCGGGGTCTCCTTAGCTCCCCTCAGGGGAGGCCACTGCAGACACACCTACTCCCTGGTAAAGACACCTCCTTGATTCTTTTACTCTGAGGGTCCACTAGGCCCCTGAGTCTCGCGGACACCACAGGCCAGCTTGGTACGAGGCCCACCCATGGATCTCGCTGCACACTGCTCGCTCTAGACCTTCCCCCAGTGGCTGGGCTGTAGCTCTCACACCTAACCGTGCCTGGAGGCCCCAGGTTCCCTGAGCCCTCACCCTACGGAGTCCCGGACCCAGAGCACCCACACTCCCTGGACCCCACAGGCCGCCCTGGACGGGGTGGGGTGCGCAGTGGCCATCCCGAGGGCTCCTACCGTGAGCTGAACGTGGGGATCCCAGCCCGCCCTGCGTGGCCCCTGCAGTCCAGCCTGGGGCCGTAGCTGGCTCCAGCGCCCGCGCCGCCGGCCCAGCATGGCGCTGCCCGGCCCTGCCCCACCAGGCCCGAGCGCAGGGTGTCCCCCGGTCCCCCTGCTGCCCGGGTGTCGCTCCAAGATCCCCGCCCGCTCCGGTTCCCAGCAGAGGCTCACTCACCCCCAAGGGCTGTGGACAGGGGCTTCCCGCCCGGTTCTTTTTCGAGATAGAAGGGGTTTTCATGAGCTCCCGCTTCTTCCTGGAGAACATGTTGTGGCTGTGCCAAGTGGCCCGAGGGGCCCGAGGCGGGGGCGGGCCGGGGGTCTCGGCACCGCAGCTCCCGGTGTCAGTGGCCTCAGGACCACATTGTCGCTGGCCACCCCCCCGCAGCTGTCAGGCCCACGTGACAGGCCCAGCCCTCATTGGCGGGTGCTTCCCCCCACAGGAAAAGGCCTCCGGAGGCCGGTGACTCAGACCCGCCCGACCCTCCCCAGCCTCAGCCTGCCCCTCCGCTCAGTGGGCTTGAAGGTGGGGTCCCAGGCTCCGCCCCCAGCTTCCGCTTTCAGGAGCTCTGCGTGCGCACACATGTTGGTCGAGGTGCCCCTGCCTGGCATTGGCGCCCCAGGCAAGGCTCTGGCGGGCACACGGGGACTGCAGAGACCTTGACCACCCCCCACTCGGCCACACCCAGATGCACCCAGGCGTGCAGACATGGGAGCACGATGACACTCAGGGACATACGTAGGCTTGGACACGTGCCGAGAAGCCACCCTCCTCCGCAGGTGCAATGGATACCCCTGGACACAGACACCTGCCCTTCTGCCTTCCCACCTTTCACGGGTGTGCCTGCCCTATGTCCTCTGGCGACTCCCCTGCAGACCCCAGGGGCTGGGCAGCGCTGGGCATAGTGGGTCTCCTCCCCTCAGCCCGGCTCCCACCCCTCACCCCCCATTCTACATTCCAAGGACATGCACCGACCATGACCATGGGACAGTTGGCCAGCAGCAGGGCTGCTAACACTTCTGAGGCCACCACGCCGCCTCCTCCCTTCCCTGGTGGGGCCCCCCGATCTGGAGCGCCGGCGGTGTGTACAGCTTCCTGCCCCCTCCCCCCATGACCACCTCTTCTCTTCGAGCCCCCCAGTCTGAGCCTTCTCCCCTCCCCAGATCCCCGGCTTCCAGAGTCCCAACAATGGCCTCCACTGACCTCAGGTGTGATCTCTGGGCATGGGGCATGCAGGCCACAGCCCCTCATGGCAAACCCGACTCTCCAGGCCTGAGACCATCCACAGACCCCGCCCAGAAGCCCCTTAAGGAACCTCTACCCACCACTCATTGCTCTGGAGACCAGGAGCAGGGGGTGAGGGCCGGCTGGTGGGCTTCTGACCTGGTCAGGAGGCCTGAAGTCTGGGTCACCCCTGCTGGGCTCCTTCAGCTGCCCCAGACATTCCTGAGCCCTGACCGCATGCCCATTTCACGACCAGCCACTCACAGGTACCGCCCTCAAGCGCCAGAACCACGTGGGCACTTCGGGGCCCCGGGACCATTGTCCAGGCTCTTATGAAGGGCAAACCCGCAGGGAGACACGCCTCAGCCCAGCACAGAGGCCTTCAGAGCTGGGAGTCCAGTCAGCTGTAGCTGGGCTCTCACCTGCACCCTAGAGATTGCATCTGTGTCCACAAACCAACTGCTGCACACACTCGGGTGCCAGGCCCGGTATCCACACATGGAGAGCCAGTTTTGGACAAGCATGCAGCCTGACGCATGGACACACGTGCGTAGGGCTTCACACCACAACTTCTCTTTATTCCCTCCAGGGCAGCAACCCCTCAGGGAGTCTGGGTCCCTGCTCCAGCCCCTCTGTCCTGCCTTGGTCACTGCCAGGGCCTCCCACCAGCTCCACGGAGGAGAGGGAGGCTCAGAGCACCGTCTCGGCCATGCTGTGGTCATCGAGGAACTGGGTGATGAGTTTGGGGGTCTGTCGGCCTGGCACAGGGTCCGCCCCCACTTCCGCCTTCTGCTCGTCCTTCTCCTTCCCCTGATCTTTGGAGAAGTACAGGAATACCTAGTGGTGGGCAGCCCAAGGAAACAGGAGGGGAGGTCAGCTTGAGGGTCTGGCCCCCAGCCCCACCTTTACCACCAGCCCCGTCCTGGCGCTGCGGTCACCTCCTCCAGCGTGGTCTGGCTCACAGAGGAGTCCTCCACACCGTGCTCTGCGCCACATACCGCCAGCTCTCCAAAGAGGCGCGCCAAGGCGCAGCGCCCTCCCGGAGGCAGCTGGAAGCGCAGGCGGCCACCGTGCACCTCCCGCAGCTCGGCCCCCGGGAACGTGGCTGCCACGACGGCTGCGGCCGACTCGGACTGAGACATGGGCACCCACAGGGTCAGCGTGTGGCCAGCCCCAAACCTGGGGTGGGGTGGGGTGGGGTGGGGTGGGGTGGGGTGGGGTGGGG
>NW_021145541.1:46280-79978 GCF_002837175.3 Physeter macrocephalus
GCGGGGCCCGCTCTTCCCTAAGACCCACCCACACCACCCTCCAGCTCTCTCCTAGCCCCACCCCTATACCTGGCTCCTCTTGACCCCCTGCCCAACACACCTGACCCCAACCTCTGCTCGTCCTTGCCCCTCCCACATGCTCATCCCTTCTCTAACCCTGCTTCTCCCAGGCCCCGCCCACGCCACGCCACGCCCCAGTCCAATCTCTGGGCCCCGCCCACTTGCAGACCCTCTTGTGTCTCCGCCCATGCACCCACCCTCAGCCATCCATCAGGCCTCATCACCCCTCTCATCCTGGACAGTCCATGATCCTTGTCTCTTCCCCGCTGAGAGCCAACTTGGCCCCGCTTGATCTCCCCTCCGGCCCCACCTACACCCCCACCCGGCTCTGCCCGCACCCAGGCCTCACCCCGCAGCCTCACCCCGCTCACCGGCCCCGGAGGTGCTGCATGCTGCCCACGCAGCGGAACCGCCCGTTCACCGTGATGGCCAGGCACGGGCACAGCGCCTCACACTCCTCCACGCTGTGGGAGCCCGGAGCCGTGAGCTCTGGCCAGGCCTGCACGGGCGGCGCCGGGCACTGGTCTGCTCCTGCTGCGGACCCTCACCCTCCAGCTCTGGACCACCCCGTGCTCTGAACACTCCCTGTCAGGCCCAGACTGCTCTGTTCCCTGGGCCGGGTACCACCTCCGTGTGTTCTCCCACTCAGGCCTGGCATCCTCCCCCAAGGGAGGACCACCCCATCCCCTGTGACCCTGTGCTCTGAAAGCCTCTAGCTCGGGCCTGGCCCACCTTTCTCCCCAGGCTGGAGCACCTGGACCCACAGACCCAGGCGTCCGGTTTGGGGCCCATCTGTGTGAGGTGAGCACCACGGCCAGAAGGCTGTTCCAGAGGAAACGCCGTGCGCCGGGGTCCGTGCCAGTGGTGGCTCGTCCCGGGAGCGGGGAGATGCTTAAGCGTGGCCCCACCCCACCCCTACTCTGCGCACACACACCCCTGCCCTCCCCCCCCTCACATACCAGAAAGACCACAGCTGGATCCCCCACCAGAGCCACGGCTGTCTCCACTTTCCGCTTGTTGCCTCTGCTGTAGGTGCCTACGGGCCTGTCCGCATACTGAGGGAGGCCCAGGCACCCCAGGCCCGAGCTTGCTGTCTGTGGCGGGATGAAGTCGGAGGAGCAGAGCTGATTTCTGGGGGTGGGTTACTCAGTTTCCACCTGGAGGGCTGTGGACAAGGGGACCCCTGGGGCAGATACTGGGGTGTGGGGGTAGGCATAAAGCTGTCACATAGCAGGAATTCTTGTTGGCACACAGCATGTATTTAATCAATCCTGGCACGCAGTAGGTATCCTATAAAGGTCACACACAGCCAGTGCTCCATAAATATCGAGGCAGGAGATTTCAGAATGTTTCCTGCCATGCAGTGGGTCCCTGATGGCAATGGCACCTGGTGAGAATTCATGCTGGGTGTGCAGTCAGCCCAATGTGAAGAGGTTGGCTGCACACAGTAGGCACTTGCTAAAGAGTGACTACAACACTAACACACGACACGTGTGCACAGGTATGTGCCAGCCCCTAGAAGGTGGCCAGTAAACGGCCCACAGCAGAAAAGTTTGCACAGAGCAATTGCTTGAATGTGAACTGGTACAAAGCAGGTGCCTACCAAATATTAGTTGTTAGCAAGTGCTTGATACATATATAGTAGGGGCTCAATAAATGCTGTTGGTTTGATAAAAGTTGATCATCACAAAGGTGACATTCAATACACTTTTGGTACATACAAGGGGGGCTCAGTAATGCTTTAGTGTATACAACTGGTACTCAATAAGTGCTGGCACATAGTAGGTGCTTGATTAAGGTAGCAGGCCCATGTATGGGAGCCCAATAGATGCGCAATAATAAATCTGTCCTCACTAGGATCTTATTTATACCTTATTGCACACAGTAGGGATCAATAAATGTAAGCATGCAGTAGGTGCTTAATGAGATTTGTTGGCTCAAAATAGGACTTCAAATATTGGCAGGCAGTAGGTACTCAATAAAAGTACACAGTAGGTGCTCAATAAAGGGCAACAGGCTCACAGTAGGTGTTCAGAAGGAGGTAGGCACAAACACAGTAAAGAGCACTGGGTGCACAGTAGGGCAGCCTCTCACCCCTGCACCAGGACCTCCACCCTGGACTTACCTCACCAGAGGGGATCCCCAGACACAGGAGGTCGACAGCCGGTGTCCTCTGCCCAGGGTACACCTGGGAGGGATGCAGGTCCATGAGAAAGGTGGGTGGACCAATGGGAGCCGCCCAACCCAGCACTCTGCACCCACCTTGGTCAGGTCCCTCAGCACCAACACGTCCCCCTGGGTGGCTCCTTGTACCACCCGTCCCCGCTCATGGGCCACATCCTCATCCTCCTCTCCCAGGGCGGGCAGCAGCCTCAGCTTGGGTCTGAGGACAGAGACATGAGTGGGCCCAAAGCCAGATCCCAGCCCCTACCACCCTCCGTGGTCCCCACTGACTGTGGCAGGAGGCAGTTGAGGTGCTGCACCAGGAGTGTAAAGAGGAGGAAGATGGGCCCCTGTATCAACATGGCCAAGAGGTTCTTGCCGACCACCTCCCAGCACAGGGGTGACTGGAACTGCTCATCTCCTGTGAGGACATGAAGGAGGGATTGGGTCATTTTAGGGGTTTGGTTTCTGGGCCTCTCCCCATTCAGGTCACCCTGGGTTCTTAAGGGAAAGGACCAAGCTGAATAGGCCACTCAACTGGGGTCTAATTGGCATGGAAAACAGCGGCATCGGGGCTTCCCTGGTGCTGCAGTGGTTAAGAATCTGCCTGCCAATGCAGACGACACGGGTTCGAGCCCTAGTCCGGGAAGATCCCACATGCCACAGAGCAATGAGGCCCATGTGCCACAACTACTGAGCCTGCGCTCTGGAGCCCGTGAGTCACAACGGCTGAGCCCATGCGCCTAGAGCCCATGCTCCACAACAAGAGAAGCCACCGCGGTAAGAAGCCCGCATACCGCAACGAAGAGTAGCCCCCGCTCACCGCAATTAGAGAAAGCCCTCGCGCAGCAACGAAAACCCAACACAGCCAATAAATAAATAAAATAAACCTATTAAAAATATACATATAAGAAAAAAAGAAAAGAAAAAAAAAGAGCGGTATCAGCACCTCCCTTATTTAGGGCCTTAGACCTCTTACGATGTGACCAAATGGAATTAGATCTTATGGCTGCTTTACTGCAAGTCTAACTTGGCCTTCCAGCCCTTTGGGGCCACCTAAGACCTCCAGGTCTCTTCCTGGGGCTACTGTTTGTACCTACCCTATAGAATTGACTCTCATCTGGCACTTCCCCACCTGGAGGGAAGTTCTCACCCAAGCACTCAAAAGCGTCAGCCATGGCCTGGTTCCTCACCATGTCGATGAGCCCCCAGCCCAGGCAGAGTGAGGAAAGATAAGGAAGACTCGTTTCAGGATCCGGCTCACCTCCTGTAACTTCTACTCAGGGGCAGGAATAAGGAGGTGGGTAAGGGGCCGAGGCCTATGCCCAGTCCAACCCCAGCCTGAGGCCCAGCCTTGTCTGGTCCCACCTGATCAGAGAAGAGCTCGAGCACAAAGGTGGCCATACTGCCGTTGATGCCGATTAAAGAGATTGATGCAGGTGAGCACCACGTAGGCCATGCTGGGCATGGAGAAGAAGAAGGAGGCTGGGTACATGAGCGGTGTGATTGACCAGCTGAGGGGTAACAGGAGCCACTGTTACTGCCAGACAGGGGCTGAGCAGCCCTGAAAGGAATACAGATCTCCCTTCCTAATTCTGTGTTGTAGGCCTCTATAACATGGATCAGGCCAAGATGAGCTTTTAAGGCCACCTCGGCACACCACTGAATTAGATCACACTTGGGGTCACTTCAGAGCTCCATACCCTCTCCTTAGGAGCTTCTACAGAGCCCCATCTCCCTCAACAGTGTTGGTGGGGTGGGGGGTCAGTAAGGAAAAGCCCTGAAGGGCTAGGGGCCTCACTCATACAGTAGTAGCAACAGCAGGAGGGCAGGCAGGTTGCAGGGGCCACGTACGCCCTCTGCTGGAAGGCCAGAAAGATGAGCACCATGATGGACACTGGCACCAAGTAGTTACACTGCATTGGAGATGGCAGTTTCCCCCCTCAGTGTTCAGGGGTGGGAACTGGCACCCTCGGCACTGTGCCCCACCCTGACCTCCTCCTTGTGCTTTGGGTAGCAGGACATGAGGTCTCCCACAATCCCCAAGACTTCACTTGGGCCATTCTAGACAAGTCCCTGCCCAGAAAGGGCCAGAAAGGGCAGTGGCAAGTGGTGGCGGGGCCCCCACCCCTCTAGGCAGTCCCCGCACCATGTCCCAGAGAAAGTTGCCGAGCCAGTAGAGAGTGGGGGGCAGGCCCGCCACACACTGCAGGTGTTTGGCTCAGGTGACACACTCATCGATGAGGACAAGAGTGAAGCTGGCCGGGACAAAGGACATGGCGAAGACCACACAGATGGAGACAAGCACGTCCCCTGAGGAGGCCATCCTGGGGGCAAGGGTACATGAGCTGTTCAGAGGGGAATTGTGCACACCACTGATGGGACGGAGGTCCTCAAGGCTGGGCACAGATTGGGGAGATGGCCTGAGCCATTTCGGGTCATTAGGCAAGGAGAGGTTTTCCAGGTCTCTAGTAGGATAAAAGTTGATGTGACGAGGATGAGCAGGCAGCTAGGGGAGACTGGAGCCCATGGAGCCTGATGATGTCCCGTTATCCTGGCCTAGGGAGCGGAGAGGGGCAGTTCCTGTTCCCCATTTATACAGCAAGAGCATGGCAGAACGTAAATCCAACTCCCACCACCCCAAACAACAGAGAAACCAACTGAGGCTGGGGGGATACACAGAGCTGGGGGACTCACAGCGTGGCCTCAGACAGCTGCTCCTTGGTGAGGTTCAGGGGGTGATTGAACGTGGTGATGCTGTGGACACGGCGGGCGGGGCTTGGCGGCAGGCGGGCACGTAGGAGAGCGTTGTTGGCTCGGTTGACAAAGGCCACCATGGCATGCCAGCCCTTGTTGTTGAACCAGATCTGTGGTAGGGTCAGGGCCAAGGGGTCAGCATGCTGGGGTCACACCTACGCCCAGCAGCGCCAGCCCACCACTTCCAGTTCCCACCTTGAGGCCATCCTGAATGTCCAGACCAAGAGCCCACGCTGTGAAATTGTTCAGGATGCGGTCGAGGACTCCGCCCAGTTGGGGGCTCAGCAGTGCCTGTAGCTCCTCCACAGAGCAGCCAACCTCAAGCCCCGAGGGCAGGCCCAGGTCTCGGCCCCCCAGGGAGAAGCCCCCATACCTGTGAGACAGTGGAGGAGGGGCAGCTGAGGGTCGGGGAGGATGGGATGGCAGGTCCCCCAGCAGGCAGGCAGAGGGCACAGGAATGGAACCCAGGCAGGGGACACTCCTCACCTGGCCTCGTTCACCCACTTCTTGGTCTTCAGGCTGTGAGAGAGACAGACACACAGACAGAAAGATGAGTGAGACAGAGACAGAGAGATGCTGGGGAATTGAGTTGAGAGACCTACGCCCAGCAGCGCCAGCCCACCACTTCCAGTTCCCACCTTGAGGCCATCCTGAATGTCCAGACCAAGAGCCCACGCTGTGAAATTGTTCAGGATGCGGTCGAGGACTCCGCCCAGTTGGGGGCTCAGCAGTGCCTGTAGCTCCTCCACAGAGCAGCCAACCTCAAGCCCCGAGGGCAGGCCCAGGTCTCGGCCCCCCAGGGAGAAGCCCCCATACCTGTGAGACAGTGGAGGAGGGGCAGCTGAGGGTCGGGGAGGATGGGATGGCAGGTCCCCCAGCAGGCAGGCAGAGGGCACAGGAATGGAACCCAGGCAGGGGACACTCCTCACCTGGCCTCGTTCACCCACTTCTTGGTCTTCAGGCTGTGAGAGAGACAGACACACAGACAGAAAGATGAGTGAGACAGAGACAGAGAGATGCTGGGGAATTGAGTTGAGTGAGATAAATAAAAAGGATGAGGCATGGAGGGCTCCCAGGAGGCCCCAGCCGGGAACCCCAGGCTGGACATCCCCCTCTCCCCAACCTCCCCCAGGACCAGAACACTTCCTCCACCCGAGGACCCGTGCTACGGCCGGGCACGCCAAGTCCAGGGCAGTGCTCACCCCTGGCGCACCAGGCGTGGGTAGGTCTTGACCAGGAAGTCAGACAGGTTCCGGCCTGTTAGGTTCTGGACCGCTTTGCCCGAGCTGGTCGGTGCCTGGGGAGGTGGGGGGCCGCTGGCCACAGCAGGACGGTCGGGCAGCAGGCGGTGGGCACCAGGCTGGCTGCACTGGCAGGCAGGGGAAGGAGACTCCAGAGTCCAGTTGCCGCTGGCCAAGACCTTAGCCACATCTGCAGGAACCTCGGGCACCGAGAACTGGCAGACGGCAGGCTGTGTACACTCAGGTGCCCTGCGGGGGTGGGTGCAGGGCTGGAGCACCCGGCTTCCAGGGCTCCTGGAATGAGGGGGCGCCCAGCTCCCAAGCAGGCATGGGGGATACCCGAGGCACCCTGAGGTCCACTGGCCAGAGCCCAGATAGGGAAACTGAGGCCAGAGAGGAGAAAGGTCCAGGCTGGCAGGCCCTCACCTGTTGGAGTTATTTTTCAGGTAAGTCTCCTCCAAGCCGGCCTATTCCAGCAGCGCCTCGAGCAGGCGGGCACATTCAGGGTCTCCTGGGGCATCCTCACTGCGCAAAGGGGACGCAGGTCAGGGCTGTGCCCACAGGCCCCTGGCGCTCCCACCACCAGGCCCCTCTCCTCTGCACGCCCCTGAAGAAGGACACTCGGGCGCCGTACATGCTGGGACTGAGCTGCAGAGCCGGGTAGTATCCGAAAGGAGGCATGATGAGGCTGAACGCCAGTGCCAAGCCCACGAACAGAGCAGGCAGCACAATCTGAAGGACCACCCCATCAACTGCCCTCCCGGTCTGCCCTCCAGGCTGGCCTGCACCCTTCCCTGATCCCGCTCTAGAACCATCCATGGCTCCCCAGTGCTCTCAATACAAGTGTTCAGAGTGGGGGATACACCTGGGGTTAGGTTGTTGAATTAGGTCACAGAGCGGAGAACAGGCACTCAGCGTCCCCCACGCGCCCTCCCTGGTGCCTGGCCCCCCTCACCTGTGCGAACAGGCCACGGCGGCTGCAGCGGGCAAGCAGGAAGCGCTTGAGAGGCAAGGCCCGGAGCTGCTGGTGGGTCAGCGCCCAGCCTTGTACACAGCCTGTGGCGTCTGGCCCAGAGCCCTGCAAGCCTGTGTCTCGGGCAGATCCTGCTGTGAGGGATGGGAGGGTCAGTGCTCTTACCCTGGGGACCAGGAGGGGCCACAGGGCCGGGTGGGGACAACTCACCCGGCCCCCCATTCTCCAGGGCTGACTCCTCTGGCGGAATCTGGAGCCTTGCAGTCGCGTCCAGATGAGCAATGCCTGAGCGTGGGTGCTGCCTGGGCCTACCATCTGCGGAGCTACCGGTGCTGGGGTCGGGGTCGGGGTCGGGGTCGGGGTCAGTGTTCAGCCTGGGGTCTGGGCTAACACCAAGGCTCACAATGGAGAAGTCAGGAATCAGGGGTGGAGGTCAGGGCTATGCCTTAGGCCACGTCAGCCGGGAATGGGGACTTGGTCTAAAGTCAGGTCCAACTGTGGACCAGGGTGAGGGATCAGGACAGGGACCTGCGGCTGCACCCTCTGGGCCTGTTACCGGTGCTGGGGTCGGGGTCGGGGTCAGGGTCAGGGTCAGTGTTACAGCCTGGGGTCTGGGCTAACATCAAGGCTCACAATGGAGAAGTCAGGAATCAGAGGTGGAGGTCAGGGCTATGCCTTAGGCCACGTCAGCCGGGAATGGGGACTTGGTCTAAAGTCAGGTCCAACTGTGGACCAGGGTGAGGGATCAGGACAGGGACCTGCGGCTGCACCCTCTGGGCCTGTGTCCACAGCACAGTCCTCCACCACCTTCAGGAAGATCTGGGGAGACAAAGCAGGGGGCTCAGAACCTGGGGACACAGGGGAGGGAGGGGGACTCGAGAGCCACCACCCCTCATACACTGGGGGTCCCCAGGCCTCCCGGAGGGCCCCTGAGTCTCCAGGTTTCTGTGTGCGCCCTGCCTCCGCCCTGGGACGCCCAGCTGTCAATAGGCAGACTCCTCTTCATCCTTCCAAGCACCACCTCCTCCAGGCAGCCCTCCTCCCGGCACCCCCACACCTCCCCCAGGAGCCACACCTCCTCCAGGCTGGTGTCAGAGATCCCAAAGCCGGCCAGTCCCAGCTCCGCCAACCGCTGGTCCAGCTCGCGGAAGAGCTTAGCGAAGCTGCCGTCCAGGGCGCCCTGGTAGGGCAGCGCCAGCACCAGCTCGTGTGGCAGCTCTTTGACCGGCCGTGCCCCGGGCACGTGGCTCTGCACCAGGGCCAGCAGCTGGGCCACACCTGGGCAGGCCGTCGGGCATGTCGGGGGTCCTGGAGGCGTGGGCGGGCCTGGCTCCTGCTGTGCCCCTCTTATCCCTGCCCCCCTGGAGAAGGGGCTTGGGTGACCCATGAGGGACCTGTCCCTGAGGGCAGAGGACGTCAGGATTAGGTACCCAAGGGCAGGACTTGACCCGGGGTCAGAGCCAGAGTCCACCCAGGGTCGGAGTCCAGGAGTAGGTCCGTGTGTTGGCTCAGCCCGGGGTCAGGGGTCAAGCCTGGGGTTGTGAAGCCCTGTTGCCCTGAACCAATCCCTTTCCTGCCCAGGATCCATGCTGTCCTTCAAGTCAGTGTCACCCTGTGGGCAGAGGGGCACCAACTGCCATGGCCATCAGGGCTGGCCAGAGCCTTGAGGGCCAGGGGTCGGAGGTCAGCTCCAGCCCTCACCTTTTTGCTGGTGGCCAGGACTGGGGGATCCTTCACCAGTGTCAGGTAGTATCCGGAGCCCAAATGACGCCGCAGGAAGAGTGGGAAGCCACAGCAGCACAAGCGGCCGCCCGCCACCACTGCCACACGGTCTCCCAACAGCTCTGCCTCATCCAGGTGGTGGGCGGAGAGGATCAATGTGTGATCTGGGCATGGGACCCAACCCACTCATGCCATCAGGCTGCCGAAGCTGTGGTCTCTGCCCCATGCAGTGAACTCCTACTCATCCCTCAAAACCCCATCCCCCAACACCTCTTTGTCAGAAACATCTTCTGGCCTCTCAAGCAGAATCCAGGGGAACCTCAGGCAATCCCCAATTCTTACCATCATGGTATTTGAACAGCAGCTCCTGAATGCCTCGATGGGAAACAGGGTCCACACCAACTGTGGGCTCATCCAGGATAATGACTTGGGAGCCACCCACAAAGGCAATGGCCACTGAAAGCTTCTGCTGCATCCCACCTGGGTTGGGACAGGGGTTGGGATCTCAGCAGGACCCACAGGCTTGGGCAGGGCTACCTCCCTTCTCCCCGTGCCTCTCCCTACCCACCTGGACCTCGGTTCCTGTCTCCTCTGGCATCCCACCATCCTCAGGATAAAGCCCTAGCCCCCTCCCCATCCTCATCTCTGCAGACCCAGAGGCTCCTCCCCAGAGAGGTGGTGAGTCTGTGCATGCCGCTTGGGGACCAGTCCCACATCCTACATCAGACGGTCCTGCCCGGGACCCACGGGAGCTGCACTCAGACCCTTTAACTGCCCATAGAACCAGACGTGCTCATCCACGGTCAGCCTGTAGCCATAGGCAAAAGACAGGGTGGCTACCATGGTGGGCAGGGGCCCAGAGAGCACCCAGCCCCCCATTGCCATGCCCCAGGCCCACGGAGATGCCCATGTCAAACAGCACACTGTACTGTGGGCAGACTCCCAGGTGGGACCAGATGGCTGCCATGTTGGATCGGACATCATGGCCCAGGACACAGGAGGAGCCAGCAGTGGGTGGGAGGAGGCCGCTCAGGATGGACCTGGGGGTGCAGGGATCGCAGAGCAGCTGCTCCTTCAGAGGGGGAGACTGAGGTTCCCAGAGAAGAGGCACCAGTACATATAGGGCACCTACTGTATGCCCAGACCGAAGGAGTATTATGTTCCCATTTTACAGGGGAGGGAAAATGAGGTTCGGAGAAAATACTTATCGCCTACCTATTGTGTACCCAAAGTGAACTTAGGGGGATCCAAAGTGAACTGGGGAGGGGGTGTCCTGCCCTCACTGTACAGACAGGGACCTTCTGACCCCAGATGTCCTTCCCCTTGAACAGGCGTGCAAGCTGAGGCCCTGGGGGGTGGGGAGAGAGGAACTGGGGGGAGGGGAGCGACGGCTGCTCACAGCATGGTCATCTTGCCAGCCCCACTGTGGCCCAGGAAGGCGGTGATGAGGCCCCAGTAAAGTCCAGGCTGAGCCCGTGCAGGGCCGGCTGCGGGTTGCCAGGAAAGCGCTTTTCCAGGCTCCATATGGAGACCCCTGGAATCAGGCCGGGGGTGCCTCTTCCACTAGCACTGAGGAAGGAGGGCAGACTCAGCCATGGGAGCCCCCGGGGTCCTAGGGGCCGTTCAAGCTGGTCTGTGGAGTCGGGGACTTGTGGGGCAGGGGTCTATAGGAGTTAGGGGAGCCTCAGGGGGCCTGGAGAACTGGGGGTGTCCAGAGGATTGGGATTCACAGGAACCTGGGTTTTGGGGGGGCCTGGGGATCCAGACAGGGAAGTGCCTGATAAGGTCTGTCGGGCCTCACCCTTGGGGTCCTGTGGGACAGGGGGCGGGGCGGGGCCCTTGGGGGTCTGAGGCCCAAACCAGTAGCTCCTCCGAAAGGGAAAGTTCCACGGTTCGGGGATCCCGTACTCGCCTGTGGGGAGGGGTGCTCCGTTATCCCTTGAGCCCATTCCCCTGGAGTGTGCCGGCTGCTGGCCATACCCCTGGGATTAGGGCATACAAGTAGGAAGTAATCGGGAAGCCCCGCCCGCCCGCCCGCCCCAGAACATCCCTCAAACGCAGCCACCTGTGTGCATGTGCTCAGGTGCCAGGAATCCCCACCCTCTCACCTCCGGCTTCCAGAACCCTAAGCCCCACCCCATCCTGGGCTCCGCCCCTCAGCCCAGCCTCCTTTGCGCCGGTGCACCTCTTACGGCCCACCTGGGCACACGGCCTCCAGGTACCAAGTGGCGAGGCCGTAGAGCACAGCGTCGAGCTACAGAAGACCCGAGACCTGGGCCAGACTGAAGACATCGGCTGTAGGCCCAGTGCCCACGTTGTGCCACTGCGCGCCCTCACCCTGCTCCTCCAGCAGTGCCAGGCTCTCGCAGCCGAAGCCGAAGGCCACGGGCAACATAAGGCTCTGCGGGTTGGGGCAGGTGTGTAGGTGGGTGGAAAGCAAGGGCAGCTGAGGGTGCCTTGCACCCCCGCACCCCACCCGACCCGGCTCTCACCGCGGCCGCACGGCCGCCCACGGGCAGTTGGTCCCGCCAGGCCACGCACAGCACGTAGGGCAGATAGAGCACGAAGTAGGCGAGGCCCCCGCAGGCGGCTACCAGGTTGGCTCGGGAGAAGAAGGCGCTCAGCAAGAAGCTCTGGACCACCGTGGCCACCTTGAAAGCCGCCAAGAACGGGAAGAGCACCACCGCGTGGCTGTAGGGGAGGATGTCCCCGAGCTGCAGGGAAGGCAAAGGCAGCTGGAGGGAGCGCATGGATTCGCCCAGGGACGCGCAGCCCCGCGAGGCGCCCCCTGCCTGTTACCCTCCCGAGTACACGCGCACCCATTCTGGAGCCGGGAAGGCCGGGGTGTGCCCACATTGCGCATCAGCACGAGCAACGCGGTGCTGAGAAGGAAGGGCCCGAGACAGCTGAGGAACCAGCCCAGCCAAAGCACGGCGCCACTGAGCCCCATGGCGCGCATCGTGTAGTGCAGCCGCGTCTCCTCAGGCACCACAGCCTTCACGGTCAGCGCCACCGAGTAGAGCCAGGCCAGCGTCAAGAAGAGCGGCAGTAACCGGCTCAGCACGCGCAGGAACCTGGGGCAGTGGGCAGCTGGGGTGGAGGCCGGAGACCCCGCGCTGCCCCCATCTGGCACGACGGTGCGCGCCCTGGGATCCCAAGGTGAGGCCAGCCGAGGACATTTGCCCTCCCTTATCATCAGACACCTGATGGCACCTCAGGGTTCCGGCTGTTAGGCCATGTTCTCCCAGCTCCCGGAGACCCCCGACCCTCAGGAATCCCTGCTCCTCCCGCTACAAGTCACGGGGAGTGGTCCCTCTAAACTGTAGTTCTCAGCCTTGACTGCGTGAATATTACAAACGGAACCCTGGCCGCACCCTGAGACCCGGGATCTGGCATCTGGGTGAATGAGTGAGGAGGGGGCGCTCACGCGTCGTCCACGTAGCACGGGTAGGGCATCTGCTGCAGGTAGAGGCCGGCGCGGGGCGCGGCTCCAGTGAGCACGCGCACAGCTGCGCGCTCCAGCAGGTTCAGCAGGTACACAAAACCAACCCACACGTAGCGCAGGTCCATCAGCGCGTCAGCAGCCGGACCGGGGTCCCAAAATCTGAGGGGAGTATGGGAGTGGCTGTGACCTGCCCATCACAACTTTAGCTCCGCCCTCACCTGCCTCCTCAATTACGCACGTAGCCCCACCTGCCAAGCGCTCTAATCTTATCGCAGAAGCTGAGGCGTTGAGCCGCGCCTGCCAAGCCCTTGGCCGCGCCCCCTTCACACCATAGGCTCCGCCCACCGCAGGTCCCAATTGGTCTAAGGAGTCTTGGGCTCCACCTACCAAAGTCTCTGGTAGGTGGGATGCTCCCTGGCATCCCCATTCCCTCGGCCCCGCCCCACAAGGCCCCCCACCGGTCCCTGAACTTATTGGTTCTTGTGACGTCATCGATGTGCATGCGGATCTTGATGCGCGCATGGCCAGGGCCTGGGGACTGCAAGGAGTCCGGGAAGTCCTCGGGCCCCAGGAGGACGACGCCGGCCCAGAAACGGTGCTTGGAGAGCAGCTCCAGGGCCCGCTCCACCAGGGCAGCCTGTGAGGGCGCAGCCTCCAGCTTGTCCAGAGTCACGCACTGCGGAGGGGCCTGGGCGTGGGTCCGAGGTCCCAGGGTCCTCCTCTGGACCTGAGGGTGGAGCTGCGTTTCCTCCTAGGAGTCCCACAGCAGGGCTGCCCCTCCCCTCAGAGAGATTTCCCCAGGTGGGCGGCCCCTCACCTCCATCACACGGCCCAGTGTGCCCACCAGGTGTCCCACATCAGCATGGGCCTCCTGCCAGCTGCAGCCACCACTTCGGGGGTTCAGAAAGGCACGAAGAGCCTTCCCCAGGTCCTGGCCTCCAGCTCCTGGCTGCCTTCTTCCTGTGATCTACAGGAGCCTCTGGGGGGTGTCGGGGAAGGTGGGAGTCTGTATCGGGCATTCAGGGCCTGTCACCCCTCTTCCCATCCCTGCGGCCAGAGCTCACCGTGGATACCACTTCCCAGCTCCACAACCTTGCCCAGAAGGCCCTGCCCTTTGCCCAAATCCTCAGCAGGGCATGACTCTGCTGCCCGGCGTCCTGGCCCCACCTGCAGCCGCGCGACACCGGCGCTGTCGTTCACGAAGTTCAAGAGCGGGGCGCCCAGCAGCTCCCACACCTCCTGGATGCGCTTCAACAGCGCCAGCCCCTGGAAGGTTCGGTTCACCTGCAGGAGGCGGGCGCCGAGGTCTATGCCAGCCTTGCCTGTTCACGACCCTTCCCTCCTCTGAGGACCCCTGCCAACCCCTCCTGCTTCCTCTCCTCTGCTCCATCCTGTGCCTCTGAGCACTGCCTGCAACCTGGCAAACTCCTACCCCTTCTAGACCCCGCTTCCCGGACCCAGCCCAGGGGCAGCCCGTCTCCTGGTCAGGGCCCTCCCTCTGGCCTGGCCCTCCCCGCCCTGGTCTGAGGCCAGGACCTGGGACCCCTCCCACCGTCACCTGGGCCGTGAGCTGAACACTACTTTCCCCAGGACCAGCGGCTTCATGCGCCTCCAGAGCCGGCAGGACAGGGGGTGGGCGTCCAGGGCCCCCATCAGCTCAGTTCGGGTGGAGCCTAGCACCGAGGGGTGCAACATGAGGCCCTGCACCCGCCCACGTCCCGGCCCCACCTCCCTGGCTGGGAAGCCAGCTCGGCCGCTCAGGCTGTGTTGTGGCAGGGCCCGCGCCAGCTCCTGCCCCACCAGCTCCTTCAGGTCACTGGCCTCGTACCAGGTGACGGAGGGCCCACCCGGCTCACTGGGCCCCCTAGCACTGCACAGGGCTTCTGCCACTGCCTCCAGGGGGCCACCTGGCCCTTGGGGTCTCCACAGCAGTCCCCACAGCTCCACCAGGCCGGGCGGTGCCAGGAGCTGGAGACGGGTCACCAGAGGGCCTGGGCAGGCTTCCCTTCCACGTGGTCCCACCGCCAAGCCTTAACCAGGGCAGGGGACTCTGCCAGGAGCACCCTCTCCCTCTCTTTCTGCCCAAATGCCCCCCGAAACCTACCGAGGATAGGTGCCTGGGGCTGCCCTGTCACCTCCGCTTCCAGGCAGCCCACCCAGTTTCCTGGCTGGGATAGAGGCTGCACGGGCCTCTTACCTCCTGGGCCAGGTCTTCTGCTGCTTCCACAAGGCTGTCTAAGGACTCCTGGGCCTGGCCCAGCACAAACGCCAGGGGTTCCTGGGGAGAAAGATGACAAGGTGACAACGACGTTCACTGCTGTCTCACTAGGGGTCCAGTACCTTGCCAAGTTCCCAGGGGGTCCATACTATCATAGGCCCCATTTTACAAACAGGAAAACTGAGGCTGCTAGAGGCACATGGGCTTGTTCAAGGTCTTAGGGCTGGAGTATAAGGGATATCATTCCAGGCACCAGGGAGGGCCCAGGCAAAGGCCTGGAGGCTGGCCCACGAGGGGCAGGGCGGGACTCCATGAGAATAGCGTCCTGGGGTCCAGCTGGCCTTGCCCTGCCCCACCTCACCCCTTGCAGCAGTGTCCTCAGCAGCTCAGTGGCCAGGGACGGTCCCTCCTTGGGCTGGTCACTCAGCTGTGGCCAGGCTGAGGAAGTAAAGCACAGAAGCCCAGGCTTAGGCAAAGCTTAAACCGAGACACGCCCCACCCCGTGCTTGTTTCACAGCCCATTAAGTGGAGGCAGGTGGACGCTCAGAGCCCGGCCCTGCCCTGCCTGCCACGGGCCCTGCCTTCTCACCTGTTCCTGCTCCACGGGCAGCCCTCAGCATAGGCATCAGCTGCCTCAGGCTAGCCAGCACCCTGTGGGCCCTGGGGCCCCCCAGGACAGTGCGGGCAACTGCCAGGAGCCGGGAGACCCTGGGGACAGAGAGAGGGCGCGAGGCGGTGGCTGGGCGGCTCTCCACCCACACACACCCGGCCGCTCCCGCTGGCTTACAGGGAGTCCTGAAGTTGCTGAGGATGCCAGGCTCCTCGGCAGGCATGGGCCGTGGGAAGCAGGTGTTGTTCACGTTGCAGATGAGGCCCTAGAGCCAAGGGACGGTACCCGCTGACGGCAGCGGCTTGTTGGGGAAATGGCCTGCGGGGACGCCGGACGTGGGCTTCTCGCCTGAGTCCCCAGCCCCGGCGACAGAGTGCCCCCTCTCAGCCATTATTCGAGTGCCCGGCCTGTGCTCCGGACTCTCACTGGGGCCCCTGTGCACAGGGTGACCACTGCTAACCCTAACCCCAAAGTGCTGGACGTTGGGAGGCTTACATTCATGCTGCTCGAGTTGGGGGTGGGAATGGCGTACGGCCACCAGGATGAAGAAGAGAAAAAGCGGCCACATCAGCTCCACCAAGAGCTGCATCTGCGGGGGCAGAACAGGCAGGGGGGAGTGGGGGACCGTGGAGGGCGCCCGGGCCGCCCCTCCCTGGCCCACCCGACCAGACATTACCGGCTGCCTCCTGCGGTACAGGAAATTCTTCCAAAGCAGCAGCATCAGCTGCGTCCAGAAGGCCATGGTGGGAATGGACAGGAGACAGGACTGAGGGGTCAGGCTGAGGACGTACTGTGTGGCTGTGGGCAACTCCCTCTTCCTCGCTGAACCTCATCATCTCTCCATCGCGCAGCGTTCCTGGAAGCTCTGCTTAGAGCCGAGTAAACAGTACGCGCTAATTAAAGGGGTTCCTGTCTCCCCAGAGGGGCGGAGTAAGTAAGCCAATGGGAGCCCTGCCCGAATCCGTCCTCGCATCTGATTGGTTGCGGGGCCCAGAGCTGCAGCTGGGGGCCCAAAGGCGATAAATTAATCCTGCAGGGGGTGGAGCCTAGGCTTAACTCTTTCCTCACCAGGCTCCACCCTAAGCCCCACTGGTGGGGCCTCCAGGTCCTGTCCCCCAGCCTCATCCCTAACTCGGGGAAGGATTCCCTTCCCCCACTCACCGCCGCGCGCTCTTCTCCAATGATAATAGCAACGAGTATTTTACACGACTGGCTGGAAGAGGGGCCACCCCAGGCCCCCAGAGAGACAGGCAAGTTACCCAGCTGGAGGCAGGGCCCCAGCTCTGCCCTCCCCTCACGTAGTATTCTTCCGCTCAGAAGACCCACGAGATCCAGAAAATGAGTAAAGAGCAGGGGCAGCGCCTGGAACCAGCGATTCCTGGTCCTGTCACTTGCTTGGAACTGTCCAGCCTGGCCTACTTCATCATTGTACAGATGGGGAAACTGAGGCCGCCAGAGGGGCAGGGAGTGGACCCAGGACCCCTGACCCTCAATCCAGGACTCTGCTTTACAAGTGCGACCTGCGGGGAACAGCCTCTGTTTCTGTATTGGTAAAACGGGGCAGAAAGCTTAGTGGCCTACCAATGGGGAGAGGGGCTGCAGGTGTAGGTTGGTGAGTCTGATGCCCATACCTCCCCGTGGAGACTTAGTGATAACTTCTGCCGTGCCCAACACTCCCTGGCAGGGAGTGAAGGTAAGAGTCTGGAGTCGGGCCTCACCCCTGATTTCCCACGGACTCTGCCTCCTTCCCACCCATTCGCACCCCTGCATCCTCGAGTCTCAGGGCCTTCCTCTCTCTCCGGGACACTCCTGAAGGTGAGTAAGAGTCTGGAGTCGGGCCTCACCCCTGATTTCCCACGGAATCTGCCTCCTTCCCACCCATTCGCACCCCTGCATCCTCGAGTCTCAGGGCCTTCCTCTCTCTCCGGGACGCTCCCACCGTCCCAGCCCCCAGCTCTTGCCCCCCTCCCTCCGCCCGACAGAGGCTGGGGAGAGCGGCTCCTTTAAGAAGAGCCCTCGCAGCGGGCGCGGCACCGCGGCAGCGACCTGTACCTGGAGTCCGGCGCCCGCGCCCCGGCCAGGTCCCGCCCTGCCCCGTCCGCTCCCATTGGCTTCCATACCCGCCACTCAGAGGCCGGGCCAGCCGGAGCCGCGCGCGCCGACGGGGGGGCGGGGTCACAGCCGGGCCGCGCCGAGCCGGGTTTCTTAAAGGGATCGCTCGCCTCTTGCTGCAGCACCCCAAGGAAGAGGGGAGCCCGGCTCAGCCAACGCGGGTTGGCCTCCGAGCACACCGGCCAGGCTGTCTTCCCAAGTTGCATAGCCGCCTGCAATACCGCAGCTCTTGGTCTCAGGAGGTCGGTCCCTTTCTCCCCACTCTCCCTGGTGGGACCCCAGTCCTAGCCAAACTCGCCCTAATACTCTGGGACTCCATTTGCCCATCCAGAAAACGGGGGTTCGACTAGTCATCATTTGTTCATTCATTCATCCATTCCACAAACATTCCTCGGTCCTTACAGTGGGCCAGGCGATGGCAGAAGGGGGAGGGGGCCCTCAACATTCTAAGATTAGAAACTTGGGTCACAATGGTGACCCCAATTTGGAAGAAACCTCCAGATGTTTCCCCCTCCAGAAAATTGGGTATAGTTCACAAGATCCTGATGAAACAAGTGTGTGGATCCACAGCTCTGAAGGTGCTGGGAAAGGTGAGAAGGGTGGGAAGGGCTCCATTAAAGGAGAGTTTGTTATTGTTGTCGCTGGGGCTTTAAGGATGAGTAGGAGTTTGCCAGGAGAGAACTCTGGGGACGAGTAAATGCACAAAGGCCTGGAGGCCGGATGAAGCCGCCGTCCTGAGGACCTACTTAGAGGTTTGCCCTATGCCCCACCCCCAGATCCCAGGACCCCAGAAGGTATCCAAGCCAGGCACCGTCCCCCAGGCTGTCTTGGGCACCAACTCCAGCACCTTCATTTCCGAAAAAGAGGTTTTATTTCCTTTGGTCCACAGTCGGTATTTCACATTATTTCTTGGTCCCAGGGCTCCTGGGCAGGGGCTGGTCCCCGGGAGGGCTTCCAGGTGGGGGGTCCCTGTGCAGTATTTGGTAGGGTGTGGGGACAAGTATGGGGGGCTTCTGGCTTTGCCTCAACAACTCAGAACTGCACTATCCTGCCTGGGCCTCAGTGTCCCCACTGGGCCCCTGGGAGGGGCCAGCGTTGGTGGTCTGAGAGTCCTAGGGAAATCCAGTACCTCACGAGGCCCTGTGGCCCGACCTTCTCCCAAGAGCCCCCTCCACCATCCCCCTACCATTCCCCTGAAAAAGAAAGTATTTTCATTTCACTAAAATGGCCTGAAACTTCTGTGGGTACAGAAACCACAAACTGATCGGCAGAGAAAAGAGAAGAAGGGAATAAGCAACGGGAAACCACTTGGGGTCAGTCCCCCTCCCTGCCCGGGTTTTGTCTTTCTCCCCTGCAACTTGGCCCAAAGCCTGTTGGGAAACATGACTGGAGGTGCCCTGGCGGGGACCCCCACCCCACGTGCATCTGGATATGGCCTTCACCCCTTCTCCCCAGACCTTCAGCTGGCAGCACTCAGACATGTAAGAAAAATGAGACAAAAACACAGAAAAACACGAAAACCCGGATGGGGCAATGATGGGAGACAGCCCGCATGGGCGCCTCAGTAGCCCGCCTCCTCCTGGTAGTAGGGGGGGTACCCTGGGGCCTCCCCCCGGTCTGGGACATCTCCAGCAGCCGCTGGAGCCCCATCGGCCGCTGGGCCTTGCGGGCAGTACTTGGGGTCGTATATCTGCCGGCCCAGGCCAAAGACCTGGCCGCTCTGATTGGCGCCCTGCGTGTAACCCATCTGCAGGGACATGGAAGAGTTGTCACATTTGTCTGTCCCCAGCTTGGTGTCGTAGATGTGCCGCCGGGTCCCTGGAGCCGTCATGCCCACCTGGAGAGAGAGAAGAGGCATCAGGGAGGGAAGAAAAAGGGAAACAGAGGCCCCAGAGAACTTCCCCTAAATTCCCATACCTTTTCCCACCTCCCTGTCTTTGCACTCACAGTGCAAACTCCTACGGATCCTTCCAAGCCCTGCTCAGAACCCTCTCTTTTCTGACTCTGTGCTGAGTAGATCTGGTGTTTGGGTGCAGCTCTCCCTGCCAGCCAGGAAGCTCCCCAGGCTGGGGCTCAGGCCTGCCAGGACCTGAATGCTCCAAAAGCATCACACTGATACACGAACATAGCAGGAAAAGTGACAACTGCAGGGTCTAAAAATATCAAGAGTTGGATGGGCCTCTGGGCAAAACTTTGAGGGAAACTGAGGCACAGAGCTGGTTAGTGACTTCCCCTGGGACACGCAGCAGGCTGAGGCAGAGTCAGAGCAGGCACGGCCGGAGGGGCAGGAGGGAAACCCAGAGTGGGCTTTTCAGCGGGAGAGGCTCTCAGCGACTCGGATGAGCCCTCAGGGTTTGGTAAGGTGGGTGGGGGCCCGGGGGGACTGGGGAGGCCCACCTGGCTGGCGCACTTGTTTGTGCCCATCTGGAGGCTGATGGTCGAGTGGTCCATGGGGGGCAGGATATGGTTCTTGGGGTCGTACAGATGCCTTCTGGTGCCGTAAGCCGTCATGCCTGACTGGCTGGCACATTTGTTGGTACCCATCTGCAGGACGCAGGTGGGAGAGGTCAGGCTGCCCCCACCAGGCCTCCAGACCCTGCCCCGAACTTGAGAGGCCACCAGGCCAGACAGGGCCTGGGTCGCATCACAAGCCCGCCACCCGTGCACCCTGGGGCTGGAGCAGCCGCGCACCCACCTGGAGCCCGATGACACACTGGCCCGCCTTCATGGTGGCATCATCAAAGTTCCGCTCCTGCTTCTCCGAGTATTTGACGCCAATGTCCACGCCACTCTGCAGCCCCTTTGTCTTGGCCTGGGGGGAAAGAGGGGGTGGGGGTATCAGGGAGGGGCAGCCGGGTCCCCCCAGCCAGGCCCGGGGTGTGTGAGCCCAGGGGAGGCCCAGGTATCTGGCTGCAACCTGCCCCCCCGCACCAGCCGCCTCGGGCTCAGCAGCCCCGTGGCCCCCAGCCTTCCCTCCCTAGGCAATGACAGCCCCAGCCTTACAGCTGCACAGGCCAAGAATTTTAGGGGGCGTCCTCGCCTCCTATCTCTCTCACCTTCCATCACCTCCTTCTACCCAGCCCCAGCCACTCGGCCAGGCCACGGCCATGGTCTCTCCCCTGGACGCCTGTCCCCCACTCCTCCCTGGTCTCCCCACCTCACTACCCACGTGGCAGCCGCAGGGGGCTTCTGAAAGCACCATTCAGAACACAGTTCCCTGACATGAAAACCTCCTCCTCCTGAAACACTGTTCCAGCCCGTCTTGGTCTGTTTTAGACCCTAGACATCGGCCTAATGCTTTCTTCTCCTTCAAGGCACTTCTCACGAGGTATAATTTGTAAAACAATGATTTGAAGAGCAAACCCTAATGGGAACTCTGGGTGTTAACAGATGTCCATGGAGGTTCACTGATTATGTAAAGTAGGGGGGGCTGTGCATGAGTGGGGGCAGGGGGTAGACGGGAAGTCTCTGTACCTTCCACTCTGTTTTGTTGTGAACCTAAAAATGCTCTAACGTAAAATTTTTTGTAAATAAAAAAATGGAGATTTGTTCGTTATCTGCCCATAAAGGGGTTGACTGTGTCTGCCTTGGTTACCCTTGGATCCAAAGTGCCCGGCACCTCGTGGGCGCTCAGAAATCTTTGTGAAGGAATGAATGAACAGCATCTGAAAATCCCCGCCTGGCTCGCTGTGTTACTTTGGGTAGACTGCTGCCCCTCTCTGGGCCTCACCTTCCCGGCCAGGGCGAGAAGAGACACCTGCACCTGTGTCAGGTTCCCACTCTCAAACAGGTCGTTGGCCTCGAACAGGTCCACAGGGTTCATGCCGTAGCTGACCATGGCCTTGATGAAGTTGGAGAGGTTTTCTAGCTGGGAGGAAGCAGGAAAAGGATAGTGAGGGGCCTCGGTCTACCCACCCGTCAGATAGGGTCCCCCTGCCCCATCCTCGTTCCACCCCCGTCCCTCACCTGGTGCCAGTTCTGCATGGAGCGGTTGATCTTAGGGACTGAGCCTGGCTGCAGCTGATTCATGAGTCTGGGGGGGTACATATGGGATGGTGGGGAAAGGGGAACCTCCATTAGGTAGGAGAACTTCAGAGACCCAAGAGACTAATTCATGCCTTCCTGGCCAACCTCACTGCATCTCTCTGGGCCTCAGTTTCCCCTCTTGCAATCCAGTCTTCACCCACCAAAGACGCAAAGATGCCAAAGAGTGATAATAACCAGCGCTGGGAGTATAATCCAGAACCACCAAGTTTGGGGAGTGAATCTGGGAATTTCCATTAACACTTTTAAGGTGCAAACCATGGAATGTTTGAACCACGGCTGAATAGGGCGCAGCAAAGAAGGTCTTCCAGAAATGTTATAGGCTCTCCCGAGAGGATGCTCCCCGTTAGAGATCCTAGACAAAGCAGTAACACAAGAAAAAGGAAGAAGAGCAAGAAAGACCAGAGACCCATCAGGAAAAGCAAGCAGGTGTCACACAGCACGTGGAGCGTGACCTCATTGTGCAGAACAGTCAGGGTGATGAGCATATGCGGATACACGCACTCACGTGCACAAGATGATCCCATCCTTCAGACCCTTCTGGAAGTCGGGGCCGATGGAGAGGCCAGTGAGTCCCTCGATCCAGCTTCGGAGCTCTGCCTCCTTCTGAGGGTCATATTTAGATAGGAGCTGGAGGGGCAGAGGGCAGAGGGCACAGTGTTGGCGTGAGCACATACCCAGCAGGAGCCCAGTGAAGCTCCTAATGGGGCAGGGCTCAGGGCTCCAGGGGAAGAAAAGACCGAGGGGCCTGGAGGTCCCCACACCACCCAAGCAGACCCTTTCCCATCAGCACAGATAAACCACCCCAAATCTCTCACTGACAATCGTCGGGGCTAATCTACTTTCACTGGTGTCAAACCCCACAGGGCAGCCAACACGGCGCCGGAAGGATCTGCCCCCACGTCCGCCACCTCCCTGGTCTCCCAGCACTAGAGACACTGGCCTTTCTCTGTTGTTTTTAAATTGTGTTGAGAAACACACAAGAGGTACCATTTTCAAGCTCATAAATCAGTGGCATTTAGTACATTCACCAGGTTGTGCAACCATCACCTCTGTCTGGTTCCAGAATATTCCGTCATCTCAAAAGGAAGCCCGTCCCTATAAGCTGCCACCTCCCACTCCTCCCTGCCCTCAGCCCCTGACAACCATGAACCCACTCTCTGTATCTGTTGATTGGCCTGTTCTGGACGTTTCCCATCAATGGAATCACACCCTGTGTGTCCTTCTGTGTCTGGCTTCTCTCCCTGAGCATCGTGGTCTCAGGGTCCATACACACCGTAGTGAGTGTCAGGCTTCACCCATTTTCATGGCTGAGTGATGTTCCCGTGTGGGGAGGGACACGTGTTTAACCATTAACCTGCTGGTGGGTATTTGGGCTGTTTCCACCTTTTGGCTCTTGTGAATCAAGCTGCTATAGACATCCATTTACAAGTCTTATTTGAACACGTGTTTTCAATTCTTTTGGGTATATACCAGGGAGTAGAATTGCTGGGTCACAAAATAATCCTAAGCTTAACTTACTAAGGAACCACCAAACCTTTCTCTGCCCCTTGAACTGGCCACAGGGCCAGTTACTGCCTCAGGGCCTTTGCACATGCTGTCACTTTGGACTCAGATGTTTGCACAGCTGGGTCCCTCCCTTCACTCCAGCTGTAGCTTGGAGAGGACCTCCCTGACCACCTGGCTATGACAGTCCTCCTCATCCCCCCCACCCCCAGCCCTGCTTTATTTTCTTTCTAGCTTTTCTCCACCTTCTGCCATATGATCTATCTCCTAGCTTGCGTTCCATCTTCACTACAAGCCGTTCCATCCTCACTGCAAGTTCCATCCTCACTGCAAGCCGCGCCGTCCAGCTCAGGCTGTCTCTGGATAAAGATGCTCATGGTCCTGCATCAGCGCTCACTGCTGTCCACAGACACAACACTCCCCGCTCCCCACGACAGCATCTCACAGCACCCAGGGAGACCCAGGACGGTGTGGTGTGCGGGCAGCCCCAGGGCGGCTCCCTGGAGGGGTGGTAAGAAGCTGAGGACCTGGCTGCCCAGCTGGGTGAGCTTCGACCCCAGACCCCTGCCCGCCTTTCCTCACGCCATCCCTGCCCCTCTCTCTTCCTCTCCTCCACACACCCGGAGGGCACAGGGACCCAGAGCTGCCTTTGCAGCCCCAAGTCCTCCTCCCAGCTCTGCCCCCAGCTCCCCATGACCATGGAAAGTTTTCACCCTGTGCCTCCGTTTCCCCATTTATGTTTGAATTGTTTTCATAAGGCTTCCCAAACTTGGGCGCCGCTTCCTGCTTCCTGCATATAAAGCCCCAGATGCAAGACCAGGGCTGAGCCGCCCAGAGCACAGGGGACACAAAGGCGGGAGGTTGGCCTCCTAACCCCATCTGCCCGGTCTCTGGTTCCTGCGGGTCTCTAGTTCCCGCGGGTCTCCTCGGGTTCCCGCGGGCCGGGAGCAGCAGGTCTGGAGGAAGCAGAGGGTGTCATTACGTGAGCCGAGCTTGAAGCAGGCAGGCTGGTCTGGACGCCTGGTCCGCCTGCCCAGCTGGGCCCCGTCCCCGACGGCTCCCAGGGGCCAGGGGGCCAGCGTCCCAGCAGAGGCGCCTGGCTCAGCCCCGCCCACAGAGGCTGTCTTCCTCCCCGATGCCCAGCCAGCCTTCAGCACATTCCTCCCCACCGCAAACTGCCAGGAATGCAGCCGCTGCCTCCCTGCTAAATCGGGACCAGCTGTTCCCAGTGGTGCAGGCCCCCCAGCCGGCCGGGGATCTCAGAGGGATACACTGGACCTCAGCCTGCCTCCGGGCCATGGTGGGGTGGGGGACTGAGGCCTGGGGGGCTGGGCAGAGAGGGCCCCCGGTCTCCCTCCTCTCAAGCAGCTGGTAAAGTGGATGGGGAGTGGCTGAGAAGCCACAGGAACTTGGTTTCCAATTCCAGGGTGGCCCGCCCATTCTCCAGACCTGCAAACTGAGGGCTGGTCACAGGGAGCCTTCTGACCTCATCCCCGACAGGGCAGATGTCAACCTGGCTCCACGCACTCCATCGCAGGAAGCGGCCCCCACCCCGCTGGGGTGCTGTACTCTCACCCACTTCCTGCTGCCTCAGGGGAGATGCCTGGACTGCCAGGAGGACCAGTGGCCGTGGGGCAGTGGCTGCGGCAGGTCTGGGTTCGAGTCCTCCTGACTGACTCTGCCTCTGGCCAGCTGTGTGGTTCTGGGCAGTTTGAGCGACGTCTCTGAACCCCGTGTGCAAACCAGGGGTCTTAGACCATCTTGGCGCTGGGTGGGGCCCGTAAACACCCCCCTCCTCACCGTGGCCTCATTGCTGGAGTGGGGAATTATGTGTTTAAGGGCGAATCACGGGGAGCTCGCCCAGTGACCATGCTCGGTCCCTCGACTTCCCAAACGGGCTGGAAGGAGGCTCCTTGGGGCTCACAGAGGTGATGCGGAAACTCTCCCTCGTGTCTGCAGGCCCTGGAGTGCCGACCGGGCAGGGGCCTGGGGCTGGCAGGGCTGTGTCCCCGGCGTGCCCGGGCAGGCTCCCGGCGGGGCGGCTGCCGCTGTGGGACCACACTCCCAGGTGGCGGTGTGTGCGCGTCGGGTGGACAGGGGTGACAAACTCCCTTCCAGCGGGATGACCCTTGCGGGTCAGGCTTAGGACCTCCCTCAGGGCTGGGATCATCCTCTGCTCTCTTCCTAGGTGCGCTGACCCTGCTGTGTGGCCTTGCAGAAGTGCCTGCCCCTCTCTCTGAGCCAGAACCACAAGTGCTTTCTTTAAAAGTGTGTCCCCAGGTCCCAGCCCGCGTTTGCAAGTTACAAAACCGACATGTTAGGGTCACATTCAGGGGACCCCACGGGTCCTGCGGACGCCTTTGCTATCCCTTTAAAGTTTGTCAGACGGGGACAAAGAGAATGTGGAAGGGAACAGCAGGGGGGGCGGGGTGGAAGGCGGGCCCCCTCAACTCCACCTTCCCCCTGGGTGCCCCGCCTCCCAGGTGTAAGAGGTCAGGAAATTCCTGGGGGGGGCCAACGGGCTTCTCGCAAACACCCGGCCCGCCCCCTTCCCCTCCCCTCCCCTAAGCTTAATTGGCCCCAAAAGCAGAAGTGGGGGAGGGGGATGAGAAGGGGGCCGCTGGGGTTCCCTCGCGCCTTCTCAGGACTTGAAGCTCTGGAGGGGCCCAGGGCTGGGGGGTTGAGAGTCGTGGACTGGGGGCTTCAGGCGGGCGAGGGCTGGAGGAGCAGGGCTGGGGGAGGGGTTAGACCCCACCGCTCCCAGATGTTGGGGCTGCCAGAGCACAGACCTCACTGCTTCCGCCGAGTTGGGGGAGCTTCGGGGGCACCCCCCAGAGGTTAGAGAGGAGGAGGGCCGCCCCCGCCGCTGGGGGTCCGGCGGGGCGCCCGCCCTGCAGCAGCGGAGGGTGCGACGGGCTGGGCTGGCGGGGCGGGGGTGCGCCCCTCACTCACCCGGTTCTTGACCTCGGCCGAGAGCCCGTACGAGGGCCCCTTGTTGAACTGCGTGGAGCTCATGGCTGGCGGGCGCGGCGCCGCGGGAAGGGACGGGAAGGGACGGGACGGGACGGGACGGACGGACGGCAGGGCTGGCAGGCGAGCCGGCGGGGGACGCGGACCCGGCGCCCCGCCCCCGCCGCTGATTGGCGCCCGGCGCACATGTCCTTATAAGGCCGCTCGGCGCCGGATTCCTGCGGCTGCGGGCTTCCTGAGCCCCTCAACCGCCCGACCCCCGCCCCGGCGCAGCACCCCGTCACCAGAAGCCCGGAGGGTCCCGCCCCCTCTGAACCCACGGGAGACTGAGGCAGGGAGGGACCGGGGCCCCGCACCGCCGAGACCCGGCACCCCTACCCTCTCCCTGCTGGGAGCCCCCAGGCGGCTCTCTCACCCTTTCTGGGTCTCAGTTTACCCTTTTGCACGATGATGGCAGGGGGGAATGGTTGGGTGGGACCCTAATTCCCTTGGGACACTAATGAGGAACCCCCTCTCTGCCACTTAGAGGCGCCTCCCAGTCTAGGTCCCCTTCCGGGAACTCTCCTAGCTGGATAGGTAGCAAGGGAACTAGGGCAGGCTCTTCAGAGGAGGGGCCATTGGTGCTGGGGCTTTGGTGGATGAGTAGGAGTTTGCCAGTCCAAAAGGGATTAGTGTTCCTGGCAGAACATGCAAAGACCTGGAGGGACCGTCAGTGGTTGAAATCGTGTAGGGATCAATCTGATAGGTTGGGGAAGTAGGGGATGTGAAGGGGCCTTCAATTCTGGGCTGAGGGATGGTGGGGAATGGGGAAGGGGGTGAAACAACAGAGAGTTGAAGTCAGGAGATGCCTTGGGGGTAGGGCTGAGGCTGCCAAGGGAACCAGGCCAGGCACACACTTGGCACTCAATAGGAGCTGCCAGCTTGTACAGATAAATCAATAAATTAATAATAGAATAAATAAATTCATTTCTTCAGTAACTCACTCATTCATTCACACACCTATTCATTCATTCATCGAAAGCTCCCTGATGGGGCCTCTGGGCCAGCCCCTTGCTAGGTGATACTGGCTCCCAGGAGACCTTGGCTCTGGCCCTGTCCATCCCTGGGAAGACAAACCCAGGCATAGGCACCCCTGCTCCATGCGAGCAGGTACAGGACAGAAGGAGGGACCTGCGGTGGAGGAAATAGGGGAGGGAGTGGGTGCTCCACTGGAGGGGTGAAGGAAAGAGGCATGTAAGAGGGGATGTGGGATGTGGGGTTTTGAAGCATAAGTAGGAGTTTGACACATTTGACAAGTGGCTGGTTGGGCTCTGTGAGGGCTTAGAGATGACTCACCCTGCCCTTCCCTGGGAGCACTCCTCCCTGGCACCCCACTCCCCGGATACCTACTGACTTTCCCTGACTGTACGTCTCCCATTCCATCTATCTGAAGGCTTTCTTCAGGGTTCAAGTCCTAGCCGGGTGGTCTTGGATGAGTCCTTTCCCTGCTGGGCGTGTTTCCTCATGTGTGAAATGGGAACCAGTGGTCAACAATGAGACAGTGCGGTGGAGTGTGGGAACAGGGTGGTTCGTCAGTGTCTAGGTGGGGAGTTGTGGGGGCAGAGGGCGGTTCAGGTGGACCCCTTGCAGGTCTGCTGGGGCACAGGGGTGGGCAGGACCCAGGGTACTGTGGGGAATGAGGCTCGAGCCAGTCCCCTGAGTACTTACTCCAGGCTGGGGTGGTCAGTGGCTGCCGGCAACACGCCCATGGTCCTCCTGTCATGTCCCGACCCCTGGTGCTTGTCCAGGGGGGCCACCAGTGACTCTCTAGGGACACCATCCAGAGCTGGGGGCCTCTGGACAGGGAAGTTGCACGTGACACCCGCTGATACCCACCGAGGCAGGCATACTCCAGTGCAGTGGCCGGCCATGTCTGGGGTGCCGGGCGGCTGTGGGGCCTCTGCAGGGCTGGACAGGAGCTAAACCACCGAAGACTGACCCTGGATGATTCCAAACTTTAGAACCACCTGCCTGCCTGCCCTCTGGTGAACTGCACTAGCCCCCCAACACTGCCAGGCCTCAGTCTCCCGCCTGAGAAATGGGCTTACCTCCCAGGCATTGACATTCACCAGGTGCCCAGAAAAATGCCTGGGACATCGCAGGCACCACATAAGTGCTGGGTGACGCGAATCTCGGCATTTAGACCAGCGCTGACCAATGGGACCGAGATGGCACCGAGAATGCCCTCCTGGGCCCCGTGCTGCCGGCTGCGCGGCTCCTGAGTCCTGGAGGTGTGGCTGGCAAGGCCAAGGAAGGGAAGGCGTCACTTTCCTTGATTTTAATTGATTCCAATTTAAAAGTGCAAACCAACACCGGATCCAGTTTTTGGAAAATGTCTGAGTATATGTGAAACCACTGGGGTGTGCATGCGTTTTCCTTTTCAGCGTCAGTTTTACGCAGTTGGGCTACATATGAGTGTCTCCGAGGAAACGTCAGTGTCGGGAAACAGGCCAGATTTCAGACTCGGGACAGAAACAGGTGTGAAATACCTCATACATCATTTTTCATATGGATTACCTGTTGCAATGATCATATTTCCCAGATATCAAGTGAAGTGAAATATATGACCAAAACTATTCTCTTTTAGTTCTTTAACATGAGCCAACATTTAAAATTCTGTGTATGGCTTGCCTTATTTTTCTACTGCCCAACGCTGTTCTGGACCGTGGGCCAAAATCAGATGCTTTTTTTTTTTTTTTCCTGTATAGCCCCCGAGCTAAGAATGGTTTTTACATTTTTAAGAGGTTTTAAAGAATCAAAAGAAGAATACTATTCCATGACACATGGAAATCATATAATATCCAAATTTCCATGTTTGGACAGAGTTTTATTGGCGCCCAGCTGTTTGTGTACAGACTGCTGTGGCTGAGTAGTCTCTGGGCTGCAAAGCTGAAAATATTAACTTTTTGGTCTTTTACAGAAAAAAGCTTAAAGAAGAAAAAAAGAAAGAAAGAAAAAAGCTTATTGACCCATGGTCTAGATTCTCAGCCTCCTGGAACTCAAGAAATTCAGATCAGACATCCCAGATTTTGAAACCCAGATTTTGAAATCCAAACGCTTGGAATATTATAATTTGAGAAACTCCCCCAGGACCTAAAACTTACAGAATTATGTGGTTCTGTATAATCCTACGACCTCAGCGGCCCCGACCTGGGCCTGGGTTCCAATCCCCAGTCAGCTGAGGTAAGGGCATGTGGAGTCAACACATGTCAAAATCTTAGGAATTTTGGCCCAGCCTCAGAACATGGCAGGGAGGCCCGGGGCCTTTGCAGCTGTCCTCCGCCCTTGACCAGCCCCCCCCTGCCCCCGCACTCACCTCTTTGTCCTGGACTGATCCTGGGAAGACTGCAGTGGGGGTAGGGGAGGTGTGGAATGATGCAGGCTCACTGAGGGCGGATCCAGGTATTCTGGGGCAGGATCTCCGTGATGCCAGAGGGACGCGGGCCAGGGGCTGGAGGACCTGGGATTGCAGGAAACCCCAGAGCCTCAGCCTCTGGTGCTGGGCTATGGGAGTGGGGCCTGGCGGTCTGGGTGGCTGGGCACAGGGGCTGCAGGTGTGGTGAGGGCCTTGAGCCCCTTCCCTGCACTGTCAGGGCTCTGAGTGAGACCCCGGAGGGTCCTATGGCCCCAACGATGCAGCGACAACAAAATAACAGTAACAACAGGGACTTCCCTGGTGGTCCAGTGGGTAAGACTTCGTGCAATGCAGGGGGCCCGGGTTCCATCCCTGGTCGGGGAACTGGAGCCCGCGTGCATGCCGCAACTAAGAGTTCGCATGCCTCAACTAAAGATCCCACATGCCACAACTAAGAGCCGGCGCAGCCAAAATTTTAAAAAAAGTAACAATAAAATCTCAAGCCTGTTAGGTCAGGAACCTCCCTTGCTCCCAATCCTCCATGGCTGCCCACTGCCCCCTCAACAAAGGTGTCCTCCAGGCCCCACGCTCTCCCTTGCTCACCCTGCTCCAGACACGGGGGCTTCTCCTCTCTCTGCCTCTAATGATCAGTGCCAGGCCTGCCTCAGGGCCTTTGCCCTCGCTGCGCCCTCTGTCTGACACTCTTTCCACCTGGCCTGCTCACTGTCCACCTTCCAGCACCTTCTCAGTGAGCCTCAGCCCGGGATCCAGGTCCCAATGCCACCCACACATCCCAGACAGGTACCACATGATGACCACAGCATCCTCCGAAATCCAGCCCATCTTCTAAATTCCCGACTGTCCCCAGAAGGGCAGGCCTGGGGTCTGGTCCTTTCCTGCGTCTTTGGCTTAGATTTGGAACTCTCTCCGCCCCCACCTCCCACTGTACTCCTTTTCTGTGACCATGACTTTCACTTGCTCTCCAGGGCCACATGTTTCCCTACGTGGGAGTGAGCGCTAGACAGCGCTGCCCAACACAGCAGCTGCTTGCCACACGGGCCTATTTCAACACAAATTACACCAATAAAAGTAAAAGTTTATGGGTTTCCCTGGTGGTTCAGTGGTTAAGAATCCGCCGGCCAATGTAGGAGACACGGGTTCGAGCCCTGGTTCGGGAAGATCCCACATGCCGCGGAGCAACTAAGCCCGTGTGCCACAACTAGTGAACCTGTGTGCCACAACTACTGAAGCCTGCACGCCTAGAGCCTATGCTCCGCAACAAGAGAAGCCACGGCAATGAGAAGCCCACTCAAGAGAGAGTAGCCCCCGTTCTCCACAACTAGAGAAAACCTGCGCACAGCAACAAAGACCCAACGCAGCCAAAAATAAATGAATAAATTCATTAAAAAAAAAATAATTTGCATCGATTGAATGCCTACTGTATGCCAGGCCCTGTGCAGAGCACTCCCTATGAAACAGGAAGAGAATGATTTTAGCCTCCTGGTTGTGGTAGACCGTCCACCTCCAGGGAGTGGGGCTCCCAGGATTATGAAAGCCGGAAGGTAGGTCTGGAAGGTTCTCTCAGCTCCAGGTCACAGCTGAAAAGTCTCCTCCCTCCCTGACCACCCACTGCAATTCAGAATAGGGGGGCCCCAGGAACCCCCCCCCCACCAACGCCCTGGTCTTTCTCAGAGGCCCTGACTGTGCCCTTCAGTGGGATGCTCACCTTCGGGAACCAGACCAGACATCCACTTGGCGGGAACCGGGACTGCAGTGGCCGCCGCTGTGTCCCCAACACCCAGTGCAGGCCCTGGGGCACTGTAAGCCATTTCCCCCGAACGTGTCCTTCCCCAGGGTCAGGCATCCTCTCCCAGGCCCCTCGTCTCCGGCTCCTCCTGCCCTCCCACACTTCCTGCCGCAGCCCACCCCACCTTGCTTTGGAGCAGGAGGTGGAAGCACCTGGCATACAGTAGGTACTCAATGAATGTTAGGTCCTATTACTACCATGGCTGCTAGGAGGCGCCGAGACGTTTCAAAGATGAGTGAGTGAGCGTGTATGTGGTCCAGACGTGGGCCCCCAGGCCTGGGACACCGCGGGCAGGCACCCTGTGGCAGCCAAGAGGAAGGCATGGCCAGGTACGGACCTTTCGTGACCGCACTTTAGCTGGAGGAGGCCTGTCCACTCCGTCATCCCCGAATGGCGGGGACAGGGGTCTGGCGGCCAGGGAGCAGGAGAGAGATGGGGGGTGACCCACCTGAGCGGCCCGGTTCTCAGAAGGAAGAGCTAAAATCGCTAGGGCAGGGGTCCCCAACCCCCGGGCCGCGGACCGGTAGCAGTCCGGGGCCTGTTAGGAACCGGGCCGCACAGCAAGAGGTGAGTAGCGGGCCAGCGAGCGAAGCTTCATCTGCCTCTCCCCATCGCTCGCATTACCGCCTGAACAAACCTTCCCCCGCTCCGTGGAAAAATTGTTTTCCACAAAACCGATCCCTGGTGCCGGAAAAACTGGGGAAATCGCAGCTGGGAGGTGGACAGAGCTAACAAAACCGACTAGTCTGTCTTGCGTGCAGCCAGGTGCCCCCTAAACACCCCAGCCCATCTTAAGGTCGGAAACGGAAGAAAGATTTTCTTGTTCGCTATCCTTATTTTGAGCGGGGGAGAAGAAAACACTGCGCTGCTAAGAAACAACGAAAGGATTTATTAAAGCTGGGACGACTGCAGGGCAGGCTGGAGAGCTTCCACAAAAGTGGAGTTTGTTTGCTAGCGAAGTTATTTAAAAGCCGGAAATTAAATCACTTTACAGCTATGATAGCTAGAACACCCTAACGTAATCTTATCTTCGGCATAATTTTCCACAGCTCCAAGTAAAAAACACCTCCAGCAGTCGTATTTCCTTTCAGTTTATTTTATCACCTCTAAATTCCTCAGAGATTTTCTAATTTTACCGCCCGCCTTGCAGCCGCGGAGGCTTGTGGGGGCGATAGGCAAAACACCCGGACCAGACGCAGCCCCGCCCCTCGGCGCTCCCTTACCCGTGAGCCAGGCCACAGGGCGGGGCCGCCGCGGGCCGGCCCGACCGCATCCCAGCGTTCCCCGCGGGCGCAGGGAGGCCGCTCTTGCCGGCGCGGCTACTCGCTGGCGTCAGCTGGGGCGCGGAGGCGGAAGATGGCGGCGGCGGCCGGGAGGCCGTGAGGAGCGAGGCGGTGGCGAGGACGGCCGATGGCGGCGGGGAGGTGCCCTCGGGGAACCGCGGGCCGTTAAGGCGCGACGCTGGGCATGTCGGAGCTCGCGGCGCCCGGGGCCCCGGGGCCCGGGCCCAACGGCGGCGGCGGCGGCCCAGCCCCCCCGCGTGGGCCTCGCACCCCCAACCTCAACCCCAATCCTCTCATCAACGTGCGCGATCGGCTCTTCCATGCGCTCTTCTTCAAGATGGCTGTCACCTACTCGCGCCTCTTCCCGCCCGCCTTCCGTCGTCTCTTCGAGTTCTTCGTGTTGCTCAAGGTGACCGGGGCCCCGAACCTTGACCCCGGCGGCCGGACCCTTTCCCCCAGGTCTGCGACTTCTGACCCCGCCCGGGGCAGAGCGCCCCTCCCACCCGGTGGCGTAGGCCCGGCCCGACCCGTTGGGACCCTTTCCTTAGGCCCGCCGCCCTCGTCCCCCTGCCCAGAAACTTCCACCCGGGAAGGCCCGAGTCTCCCCCGGTTAGTGGCCCCTGATCCCGACTCCAGAAACTCACTCCCAGCTCCCTCCAGGCCGCACCCCACCCCTCGCCTCGCCCTTCCCAGTGTCCCCCACCTCAGGAGGCCGGAGCCCAGCCCCGTGACCCCAGGCCCTGCCGCCTGGGATTCTCATCCCGGGATGACCGCCTCCCCACTCTCCGAGCCTGGCCTGGCCCCGAACCTCAAACTCGAGGGATTCCGGGCCTCACCGCCACTGCCCCCTCCCAGGACACACCCCTGGACCGCCCACCTGCACCTCTTCCCTCTCCCCCTTTTTCTTGGAGCTCTTCTCCTCGGGCCCTTCTGCTTGCCCCCACTCGGATTCTCCCCGCTCTGAACCTCTGGGGGGAAGGTGACCTAGCTGAGGTCACGCCGTGGGGCTTAGTGGCGAAGTCCAGCCAGTGGTGCTGCTGAGGGGCCTCCCGTGGACCCGCCCCCTGTCCTTGCTCGGGTGGCAGAGTTCTCAGCTGTTCAGCGGTGCCGGGAGGGCCGGCACAGATCCCTCCAAGGAGGGGTCTCACTCAGAGAGGGAGCTCGCTGCGTGCCGACCCGGCTGCCTGGCGGGTCTGAGGAAGTGGAGAAATGGCTGTTTCGTTTCGTGTCCCGTCCCGGAGTGTCCCCCGGGGCGGGGGCCAGGGCCACGGGTGCTGATGTCCGAGGAAGCTCGTATTCCTCGTCTGCAGGAAGGGGGCTGGAGCTGGCGGGCAAGGCGCGTGGGGTGCCGGCTGGGCCAGCTTGGTCGGGAGCCGGCAGCTCTTTGGCGTTG